>NW_027189150.1:1641769-1703467 GCF_040958095.1 Procambarus clarkii | reverse complement strand
AAAAAAAATTGTTGTAATGTATGACATTTACCAAGTCATAGAAACAGGTGCTTGCTTTATTTTTTTAATACAAGTGTAATCAATACTGATCATAAAATTACATAAATTTTTTAATTATAATCATAAAAACCTACAGTGTGTGTGTGTGTGTGTGTGGGTGTGTGTGTGTGGGTGTGTGTGTGTGTGTGTGTGTGTGGGTGTGTGTGTGTGGGTGTGTGTGTGTGGGTGTGTGTGTGGGTGTGTGTGTGTGTGTGTGTGTGTGTGTGGGTGTGTGTGTGTTGTAAAAAGAAATATATTAAATTTGATATATACAAAATTCATATTATATACAAAATTCATATTCTATAATGTTTACAATTTCTAAGATCTAACTGTACATTTATTAATTGAAGGTGGTGGTATGCCTAATATAATAATAATAATAATAATAATAATAATAAAATCTCTGGGAGAATGGTAATTCGAATGTAAGTTACAAGTTACTAAAGAGATATTCATCAAATCCTTATTCTCAATAATGGATCCTAAGTGAGTGGGTAAAACGACACATACAGAGGAAGAAACAAACAACGGGTAGGTCTCCTGAAACCCATTTAAACCTATTACAAAAAAAATAACAACCACCAAAATAAATATATATATATATATATATATATATATATATATATATATATATATATATATATATATATATATATATATATATATATATATGTATATATATATATATATATATATATATATATATATATATATATATATATATATATATATATATATATATATATATATATATATATATATATATATATATATATATATATATATATGTCGTGCCTGGTTGCCAGAACGTTGTATTTGGCCTGCTGTGCAAGGCCCGATTTGCCTGATGGGCCGAGTTTTCATGAATTTATATTTTTTTCAATTTTTTTTCTTGTGAAGTGATGAATCTGTCCATTTCATTATGTATGGGTTGATTATTGGAAATTTGAGTTAAAACTAACATAGATATATGACCGAACCTAACCTAGCCCCTAACCTAATTAACTTGTGTATGGTGAAATGGACAGATTTATCACTTCATAGAGGAAAATTGGAAAAATATATAGATTCGGGAGAACTTGCCTCGTTGGGCAGGTCGGGCCTAGCATAGTGGTCCAGGTGTGGCTTTCTGGCTGCTACATATGTCTATTATTTGTTTTTATAATATGCTAAACGAAACCTCTCAATGTTCAATAATTCTTAGCCATTTATTAAAAAAATTGTGGGAAGGACTCTCTCGACGCCTCACCCTGCCACAGTGGGTCGTCTCTCCGTTCTGTCTCTGTGTCGGATCAGGGACGGATCCTAGCCCGCCTTTTGAGTTCGAATCTCCGTTTTCGGCGACCCACCTTAACACCCCCCCTCCCCTCACCCATCCAGAGCCCAACCCCACCCCTTACCCCCCAAAGTCCTCGTCTCTGCGTTAGCAGCTGGAGTGCTGATGGAGGTGGTGACAGTGGCACCGCTGTCGTTAAGTGCTGGTGGAGGTGGAGGTGGTGACAGTGGCACCGCTGTCGTTAGCAGCTGGAGTGCTGGTGGAGGTGGAGGTGGTGACAGTGGCACCGCTGTCGTTAGCAGCTGGAGTGCTGGTGGAGGTGGAGGTGGTGACAGTGGCACCGCTGTCGTTAGCAGCTGGAGTGCTGGTGGAGGTGGAGGTGGTGACAGTGGCACTGCTGTCGTTAGCAGCTGGAGTGCTGGTGGAGGTGGAGGTGGTGACAGTGGCACTGCTGTCGTTAGCAGCTGGAGTGCTGGTGGAGGTGGTGACAGTGGCACCGCTGTCGTTAGCAGCTGGAGTGCTGATGGAGGTGGAGGTGGTGACAGTGGCACCGCTGTCCTTAGCAGCTGGAGTGCTGGTGGAGGTGGTGACAGTGGCACGTGCTGTTGGGAGGGTGGCACTGACATCTTCTGATTGTGGAGAGATGGTGTCGCTGTTTGTGGATTGGATTCTCATCCACATTAAAAATAAAATAATTAGTAAACATATACCAACAACAAATATATAAATGTTCATTTTTTTTATAATAACCAAAACAAAAAAAATATTAGAGGGTAATTCATAAAAAATAAAAAACAACAACTAAGTATTTTGGGTAATTGCCAATAAACAAACATTATATTAAATTATTAATATAATTGAAAAGTTTTAATTATAATATAAATTACCATATACATCCTTGTGTTTTAGGTGGGGTATACAAATTTACATACTGATTAAATGACATTGAATCGCACAAATCTTGTGGTATATGATGTACATCATTAGGAGGTTCTATTTGGAAGTTGGGGATGGATGTATCTGCTTTTATAGTTTTATCAACAACTTGAAGATATTCAGAAGGATCTCGTATTTGTACTAAATAATTAGGTTGAAGAGTTGTAATGTTGTTTCCCGGTGTTACTTCAAATTTCCTAAATACCCCAACACTGCGATTCATAATATTTTGCAAATGGGCAATGGTATTTTTTAATACTAACATCTCATTAGAACATAGGCTCTTGAGAGTAACAAAACCGATTTGATCTGAATATACTACATTAGGCGATGCTATTTCAAGAATATTTGTGCCATTTTCGGGATAGTCTGAAAATATATCAATACCATTGGGTTTTTCACCTGCAAGATTATGATTGATATCGAGTATTTTTGAGGGAGACATTCCAATGGCAATATCAAAAATAGAATAATTAACATTATTTATATCAACAGGTTTATTCAGGTCATCATTAAACTCTGAAAAGTAATTTTTCAAATTGTCTATATTTGCTTTTAAATTCTTACGAAACATTTCCGAATCATTAATATGTTTCTCCATAGCAATATCAGCGAGATCAGGAGAAGTGGTAGTATTTAAGTCAGGAAAACTGTCTGGTTTAATAGGATCTCCAGGTTTGAGATTTGTATTAGGTGTCATGGTATGTGCTGTATTTACAAATCGTTTATGAGGTGGATATTTAGTACCATCTTTAAGTCCTCGTTTCAATTTTTCACAGGCTGTAGTTGATTTAGGTTCAGTACTGTCAGTAAACACGGCCTTCCCTTTATTATTAATGATGAGAATATTATGTGGAGTAGTGATACACTCATTATTGAGTGGAGGGTATTTTTTAAGATCTTCCGGATTATTCGAGAGGGCAACCGCTATGGCTAGAAAATCATGTATTCGATGTGTGGACAAGGGTTCATAACAAGCAAAATTGGTTCGATTCAAATATAATCTACTTCCATCATTATCTGTTATAGTTTTCACTTGTAAACGTCGCTGTGATTGAATTAGTTGAGAATAATATATGTTTAAAACTGAATTTACATCAAAAATTTTGTGTAAAACTAAATTTTCTTCACCTTTAGCTGCTTTAACAAATTTATGAGGTGGAGAAGTTATTAATTTATTCTTGTCAGTTGGTATAGGCTCACCTTTGTAATAACCATTATCAAGAGAAGCAGGGAGAGCGTTCATAAACTTTTCATAACATTCCAATTGGTCTTTAATGTTATTATTATTGCAAGGAACAGTTTCCTCTGTATCAACCCAAATTACTTTAACCCCCTGATCTATGAGATTTGATGGCATAGCTAACATCTGTAAAAAGATTTTTGAATCAGGGATTAGAATATTACCTGGATGAAAAGATATATTCATAGCATTTTGCATGTTAGGATAGACTTTTTGATTAACATTATAACTTGTTAAGACATGAGCCATTGGTCCTAAATTATAAGTTTTATGAGGCCCAGTTTTGTTGGAACAAAATGAGTCTTTAAAATCTTTCACCACGTCTGTTGATAACAAACCCATTTTTAGATATAAACAGGGTGGACATATAGCAGACAAACTTTTATAAATATTATGTACTGGTTTTTCCCGTGCTTTTCTATACAAATCTTCAATTTGTTGTAAATGATAATCTTTTTCTTCATATTTTAGGTCAGGAAATAGAGCGTGAATACAAACACATTTAGAAGAATTACCTATCATATTTAACTGTTGACCCAAAGCTTTTATGAAAGAAGCACGTTGGTTAGGGTCACTGATATATCTAGTCATATCTTGAATTTTGGAAAGAACTTCAGATATTTCTGGATTAACTTTTGGATTGGCCATTATTGATGTTATAGATGAATTCGGAGTTAGACCAACTACTGATTGTTGTGTTATGGTGTTTGTTTGTTGGTTTTGTGCTGGTGGTGTTGGTGGTGAGTTTGATGGTGGGTTTGGTGATTGTACAGGATTGGTTGTATTTGGAATCCCTACAGGACTATTCATATATTTTTTATTATAAATTAAAATAAAAAGGTAAATAAATGTCTTCATCTTTACCTCAATCACCGACATCATCACTTTCAATAAAAAATCCCATAGTTAATTCTGATGTCATTAATATCATTTCTAAAATTAATGATGATTCACCCCAACATAATTTAATTAGAACGATGATTAGAGAACAAATAAATATGATAGGTACTCAATGTATTTGTAAACATGCAATTTTACCTAATGTAAAAACAGAAGATAAAGATTATTATTTACTTCAACTTGAACAACTCTATATGAAAGCCCAAAAAAAATTATCCAAATCCAATACCTATATAAGTTTATCTGCCATATGCCAACCATGTTTATATGTGAAAATGGGTTTAATCTTTCGGGAAACTTTAAATGATTTTCATTATAATGAAATGTGTCATAATAACATTGGAATACACACCTATAATTTAGGATATTTCTGGCATGCTCTATCTAGTTTCGGTATTAATTACAAAATTTATCCCCAAATTAAACAAACACAGAACATATCTTTCCTCCCTGGTAATGTTATTTTACCCAATCCCAACATTTTGTTGCAAATTTTAGCTATGCCATCAAATCTCCTAGATCAAAATATTAAAATTGTTTGGGTTAACACTAAAGAAATAATAGACGAAATAAATGAAATAAATGTTGACGATTTAACTAAAATTTATACAAAATTTGTAGAAAGTCTCCCATATCCTTTGGAAAACGATTACTATAAACGTCCATTAAAAAACGAACAATGGAATGACAATGAAAAGGGAATAAGCGCTCCTCCTTCTTCACGATTTATTAAAGTTATAAAAAATGATGATTTTAATTCAGTGGATTTAAAAATCTTTGATATTAAGAATATAATGAGTATTTATTATGCTCAGTTAATTAAATCTCAGCAACGGCTCTTACAAATAAGAAATAATCGATTGTCATACTGTGAACCATTATCGACACATAGGACTCATGATTATATAGCTATAGCAATTGCTCTTTCTGACTCCCTCGATGATCTTAAAGAATTACCGCCTCTCAATGGTCGATGTATCTTCACGATGCATAACATTCTTATTGTTAACAGAGAAGGAAGAGCTATTTTTACTACAACTACTACCAAAAATCAATCCACTGAATGTATACAATTAAAACGAGCTCTTAAACCTAAAATATCCACCCAAACCAATACCAGTTCACCCAATGTATTACAACAGCTCAAAAATCCTGTTAGACCTATAGATATTCATCCCCCTTCTTTTATACATGAGACCAAATTTTCTTATCTGTCTCATATTGCAACTGAGAAACCCATGGTTAAAACGTATCAAAGTCATTTAACTTCAAATACTGATAATTTAAAACGGTATTTCAATACATTTAATGATGATCTAAATGTGGATGTGGTAAATAACATTAATGATGTTTCCATTCTCGATATTGCAATGGGAATGTACCCTAGTAAAATATTAGATATTAACTTGAAACCGGAAAAAAATTCAAATATTGATATTTCCACTGACGAATCCAATGGAGAATGTATGATTAGGATATTAGAAACAACCCCTCCTAATACTGCTTATTCATCTCATATAGGATTCATTTCCCTTACAAATATATGCAGTAATGAAAAATTAGTTTAAAGAATATGGCAACATTTTTACCAAATATATTAGCTCGAGATACTGGCACAAACTTCATTTCTAAAAATTCTCTAGGGAATATTACCCATAATATAAATTTTTTGGCTGAAATGAAAGATCACAACGAGTTTATTGAGTCCATAAAACAACCAAATTAACAAAGTAAAATAAAATAAAAAAAATGACTTCAAAATCAACCTTGGATATTATTAATCTTAATGATGCCCTTAAAAATAAAAAATATAAAAAAGCTTTTCAAATTTATTTAGACTTTGAAAAATCTATTCTAAAAACACTCTTTGTAAATGAAATTAAAATTATACCCGAAAATGAAAATAGTCCAGAGAGTCTAAACCCATTTCCTTTGATAATATGTTCAACGCTGTTCAAATTAGCATTACAAGAAGATAAGAAAAATGATATGAAAGAATTTAAACCGAAAGAAACTCTTCAAAAATTAAATGAATTCTTTAAAAATACCGATAATATTGACCAAATAGTAGGTTCATCCCTCATTAACGATCTACTAACCAACCTTATACATTGTGCAATCAATGAACTTGAAAACGAAAATATGGATGAACCCAATCTCATGGACAGAATTTTTGGTGTATATAAATTATTTGAACAGTTTCTATTTGCCCTTGAACGTAGTCATCTTTATACACCATTTTCAATCTACACTCAATTGATTTACCTTTGTTTTCTGTTATGCAAACGCATGAATGAACTCATAAAAAGTTGTGTAAATATGAATACAATCTCTAATTCAAAAATAAATGAAATTCAAAACACATTTCAAAATAATGTAAACCAATTGGAAAACAATAATCAATTTTGTATACAACAGTTACATGAACATTATCAATGGCAACTAAAAAACTCTCAAGAAATTTATAAAAACAACATTGAAGAAATTTACAGAAAAACAGAGGAAAGTAAAAATGAATTATGGAAATGGGTTAACCTTTCAACTATTGACACTATACATGAACAAGAATTAATGTTAAATAACCAACTTGAATTAATAGAAAAAATCATATCCGAAATAAAAACGTATGGAATGAATGATGATGATGATGATGAATTAACACAAGATGACTAACGATCATTGAGTCCTAGGGTTACAAACCAATCGCTCTTTGACCATTCCAATGTCAGCTGAACACCATATTGTTGCTTCTCCAGCCGGGATTCTGCCTTAGAAGCTTTCAGGCATAATCCCACGAGTACCTACTTAATCAAACTTATAGAAATATAAAATAGATATTAATAGTACTACCATCATTAAGTTGAAATTTGTATCCATATAAGGGGACGGCATTGTCTACTTCTGATCATATTACTATTTTCTACCTTGTTTCTATTTATCAATGATAACTGATCGTTTTCAAGCATAATAATATAGTAGTCACTGTTTATACTTCTTTTGTTTTGTATAGTCGGAGTTGCTACTATCCCAAAGATTTCTCTTTCACAGAAACATATTAAGGATAAGAGAGCTGTGTCCCCATATGATGGGTACTGGTCTAATTTTCCTGGTGTGGATGAATCTGTTCCATTATTATGATTATAATTATTATTGGTTTTGCTGTTTAAGCCTTTAGAACGAATGAACATATCAATATCATTTATTTGATGAGGGGGTATATTGAAAGCCCCAAATTCTTTCACCACGTCATATATGGTATAAGGTTTGATAGATATCAGTCGACTGTATTGCTGTTTGACTATTCCATCATCATAATTTGTCTTATAACTCTTTCTTTTCCTTCCCAAAGCATTATAAACAGCCCAGTTATCTATCAGTATGGCTCTCATATCTGAATATTTAGGGTATTTATTGACAATATATTTATATGACTTACTAACACCATATTTATTTTTAGATAAAACACAGTCATAATACGTTAAAATATGTGTAAAATATTGACACATGTTCAATAAAGTTAAAATATTTTGAATATATGATCGTTTTCCTGCTGTCCATAAAATAAGAATATTGTGTTTGTTGGTGGCTTTCATATAATCTAACATCTCATATAAAAATGGCCGTGTATATACTGAGGGAAAACTATCTGTCAAATTCAGTTGTAAATGTTGTTGTTCATCATATATGGCTAATGTATTATCGAAATCAAAAACAAGAAGAGCTGGTGCTCTTTTTTCCTCGTTAAGATATCGTACATATTTATAAAAAAACATATCTTGAGTAAAATCTTCAGTATCTAACATTTGTTTACTGTTAAAATAATTATTAATATTATCATTATTATTATTATTACTATTGTCATCATTGTTTATTGGTGACAATATATCAGTAGTAATTGTAGATGTTGCAGTGGATGTAGTTGTTGTTGTTGTTGTTGTTATTGTTGACGTAGTGTCACTAGTTGTAATAATTACATTAGTATCACTAGTTATATCAGAAGGAAAATATGATAAAAGTGGCTTTGTAGTCATATTCCACGACATTGTTTTCTTATTTTTTAAAAATTAATTAAATTGTTATTAAATTGTTTTTTATTGGTCTTTGAAGGTAACAATTGGTAACATGGGATGCCCGAATAATGAGGAAGGAATATGTTTTATTACTTCTTCAATGAAATGTTTGTTAGAGTGTCGCATTTTCTCAGTGGGAAGTATATTTTTATCAAGTAAACATTTTAAATGAATCATGGCATGAACAATAATAACACAGACGTTAAGAGCTGACATTCCCATTCCATTTAGACTAGTGTTGAACATTTCTCCATTAGACATATTTACAAATGTATTATATAAAATACGATGGGAACCTAACACCTTATATCGTTTATCAGCTCCAGGCATAACCAAACTATAAGCATCTAGGCCACTTACAAGAGACCGATCATTATCCTTGTTTATATAATTTTTATCATCATCTGTTTTTGTTTTATATATGTTTATTAATTCATTTATTGAATAAAAAATATACACATTATTAGTAGTATTGTCCAAATAAAGATTAATATACTCACAATCTTGAGGATAGAGGAGTTTACCATTTTGATCTCTATCACCTTCTAACGCCAAATTCAAAATTTCCTTATTTACTTCTAATACATTTTCCTTATAGTCGATAAAATGATAATTTAGTGGGGGTGATCTTAAATTTTTTTGAATTTCAAACCAACCCTCAAACAAATATTGATCAGCAGCTCCAAACAAATTTTCAATTGTTCTAGACATAAGTTGCTGAGCCACATGTCCCATAAATCTAATCCAGTTATGATAAACTTTATTTATAATAAATTGAGCACTTTCATGTGTATAAATTAAAGCTGTTATTGGTTCAGCTTTAATGATGTTACTCTTACCTAAACACTCCTCAATATACTGTAAACGTCTTTCAACTCTAGCTATTCGCGTTCTTTCCTCTAAATCATAATCATCAATATAAACATCCCTATTAAAGTGATTTTTCTCGTTTTTAATGTGACCATCTCGGTTTACATGATATGCGTCACTAGAGGGTAAGAGTCCACCTGCTGTTTTGACAAATGGTATGCGGTATCGACGTTGTTGTTGTTGTTGTTGTTGAGATTTTCTTCGATTTTGTTCACTTTTTCTTTCACTAGTTGTTCTTGGTGTTGGTGTTGGTGTTGGTTTAGATTCTGTTGCTGTTGTTGCAGCTGTTTTGTTTTTTCTAATTTTATTATTAGATTCTTCATTTTCACTGGGACTGTAAATTCCTCCTTTTGATGGGAAATAGGCCATTGAGACAAAATTTTCAATTTTTTCTTTTTCCTCTTTCTCTTTTTTTTAAAGAGGTTATTATTATTATTATTATTATTATTATTATTATTATTCATTTTTAACTATAAAGAAAACCTTAAGAGTGAAAATAATATCTAGGAATAAATTAAAATTCAAAAGGAGTCGTATCACGTGATTATATTATTTTTAAAATTATTTCAGAACTACAACAGAAAGGTGTTCACCTGCTGAAACCTCATGCGTGTACTGAGGTAAGTACAATTCAACCCTTCCTCTTTCTCCTAGCATCAGGTCAGCACAGGTGGTGGTGTAAGAGCAGCATGATTGAAGTTGGTCTTTGGAGCGCCGCTACTCTGTGATAACTCAAGGAGGTGACAGTCTTTACTGAGCCTCCATTCTCCACCTCGAGAGTGCTGGTCTTTGCCTCGGGAGTGCTGGTCTTTGCCTCGAGAGTGCTGGTCTTTGCCTCGGGAGTGCTGGTCTTTACTGCGCCTCCATTCTCCGCCTCGGGAGTGCTGGTCTTTACTCCGCCTCGGGAGTGCTGGTCTTTACTGCGCCTCCATTCTCCGCCTCGGGAGTGCTGGTCTTTACTGCGCCTCCATTCTCCGCCTCGGGAGTGCTGGTCTTTGTTGCGTCTGCTGCGCTGTCGCTCTATGCCTCGGGAGTGTTGGTCTTTACTGCGCCTGCTGCGCTGTCGCTCTGTGCCTCGGGAGTGTTGGTCTTTGCTGCACCTGCTGCGCTGTCGCTCTGTGCCTCGAGAGTGTTGGTCTTTGCTACGCCGATGTTCTGTGCCTCGGGAGTGCTGGTCTTTGCTGCGCCTACTGCACCTGCACCGGCGCTCTGTGCCTCGGGAGTGTTGGTCCTTGCTGTCCCCCTCGAATTGTAATCTCATATCAAATCGTACCACATTTACCTTATAAGATGACAAAAAAAATAAAAAATCACAATCTTATGACAAATCACAATCTTATGAAAATTTGTAATGAGGAGTCTCAGATGATGATATAGAGTTAATTTTTTTTTTTTTTTTTTTTTTTACCTCATCCATGACTAGAGGTTCCTGTTCCCCCATTTGTAGAAAAGTTTCTATTCCAGCACTGAAACTCTGAGTGTCCATAAAGATTAATGATATCTGTTGAAATGAAAAACTATATGTTTTAATAATACTTTTTACACTTTTACATATATATATATATATAGTATATATATACGAACTCCAAGCGAGGTCTCTTCCCTTCACAGTGGAGAACTAATATAAGGAATATAAGGTTGAGGGTTGTCTTATATATCATACATGGCCATGTAGCCAATAATTTTCAATTTTATAATTTTCTTCTATCTGACTTTGGGGAAGTTCAAGTTATTGTGGATGAGGAAAAAGAGAGAGAATGAGAGAGAGAGAGAGAGATAGAGACAAAGAGAAAGAGAGAGAGAGAGAGAGAGAGAGAGAGAGAGAGAGAGAGAGAGAGAGAGAGAGAGAGAGAGAGAGAGAGAGAGAGAGAGAGAGGCTTTATACACCTGCAGGGACAATGATATCTAAACCAGCAACGTATCACCTTCTTCTGCTGGAAATTCTTCACATATTTTTATCCATCCACCAGCTCTCAAAACAAATGGTGCCACTATTTCACTGGCATATTTGCTCATAAATGTTGCTATTTTTTCGCTCAAGTCCTCCATATTTTTGTCTTTGCAATACAAAGCCATCTGTCCACCAAAAGCATATAGTGCAATTATCCTGCCCCAAGTAATAGCCATCTTTTCACCTTCAAATAGTTCATTGAAAACTCCAACAAATGTCACATATCCAGTGTCATGAGTAATGTCGAATTTTTTAAATATTCCCTTAAATTGTTTTTCGTGACTGTGCACCATCGTCTTGATACATCTGAGGAGTGTTTCTTCAACTTTATCATTAGTTGTCGCCTTTGTCTTCTCCATCAGTGAAAACACAATATACTTGGCTAAACTCTCCGCCTTATTCTCCACGCTCTCTCCTTTCAGTGAAACTTCGGCAATATTAGCTTCATTCTGGTTACATCTTTCTACATTAGGCTCCTGTGTGTGATTACCTCTAATCATGGACAATGATAGTGGTCGTCACCCTGCACCAAAATCATATACAATAAGTTAGGATATAGCTTCTCTCTCTCTATATATATAATACATTTAACCCCCCCCCCAAAAAAAAAAAGAGTGTCAAATTGTTTTCCATAAATTACAACATAAACAAATAATGATTACCCGAAAAATAGTGTACCTGTCTATAAATAAAAAATAATAATGATATATATTTGTTTGATAGCTATATAAAGGAGTTGTATGGGAAAGGAGATTAACACAAGTTCCTGCCTACCCCTGAGTCTCCTTAGTCTTTCCAAATAAGTAATTAAAAATGGTAATTTACGAAAATACCACTTTGGTGTTAACGGAACAGAGTACATTCTCAGTAGAAGTTAGTGAAAATGTAATAAATGATAATAATGATGAATATTTTATTATTATCTTACATTATTCAATAACTTCTTTTGTTTTGTTAATGATAATATATTATGTATATTTGATGTCATATGATTGGTGTATTCAAAAATATAATGAATATTTAGAGAATAATTATAAGAAGAAAAAGGAGTATGCATATCAACAGACTATATAATAACATTATATAATGTTTCCTCATCAGTGTACTGTTTGTTACTTACTATAATCATTTAATATGGATCTAATTAATACATATCAACAGCTATTATCAAATATTGTATTTTCTCCTTAAAGTAAATCTTCAAAACCTAATTTCTAGCATCTAATTATTACTAACACCCAAGAGGTCATGTCCTCTGCCTTCATTAACCATTAATAAAAAGTCTACGGTTTACGAACTCCACATTAATTATTCTTTACATCCTTTCTGGTCTTATAATTATATAAATTTACACCAGTTAGTTTCTTTAATAATTTCTTCTTCTTCTTCAGGTGTCAAATCGTTAGTTATATGAAATATTTCTCTGATTTCTTCTACTGTCAATTTTTTAATAATATTGGCAAACATTTTGATTCCTTTGTCAGTTAGATCTTTAATACTTAAGTAATCAGCTGCCAAAATTATTGGCAACAATGTAGCTTGTTCAAAAAAATCAAAATCCCATTTTGAAAATGACATTATAGAACTATCATTATTATTGTGATGGTAACCACACCATTCAATTATTTTTTTTTAAATAATAGTGTTTACATTTGGAAGAGGAATAGCTTCATCATTGGTATCATCACTCAAATCATTTAAAATGGTTTTTATAACACCACTCTGTCTGATAATATCATATTCTACTTCAAAAATATCACCATCACTACTTTGCAGTTTTATGATTGAATAAGGAGGAGGAGGAGGAGGAGGAGGATGTGGTAGAGAGGAATAAGAACTTGTTGCCATTATTTATTTCAGACTTTCTTGACTCAGTTGTAGAAGAGAAATACCCCAAATGAGGGATTTCATAAAATCTGAGGGTTGAAATGAATCGTGTTGTAGTTCTTGGTTGATCGGTAAATGCCTTGAGTGAAAGACTGCAATTGAAAATGTATTTTCATTAAGATGAGACTTGGGAAAATATTGAATGATATAATGAGAACCGAGAAGTTTTAAACTTGCTTCTTTATCATTAAGATATTTTTTACTTTTATTTACTAACTGATGTGGATCCCACTTACCCTTTAGATTTTTAGATTGAAGCTGAGAAGAAGGTATCACCAATATGGGTTCTAAGAGCAAAAAGAGAATAGATGACCAATGATAAGCTACTACTAAACCACTGTCAGCAAGACTGAAGATACTAATAGGGTGGGGTAAATTAAAAACAGGTGGTATTTTAGGTTTTAGCATTGTAGTTGCAATCCAACCTGGATTGGTAACAATTTCAGAAAAATTAGAAATCGAAGTTGGAATAACCCAAGTGCATGGCAAATCACTGGTGAAAAATGAGAAAGATACTAATCCTTTCTTTCTTTGGAAGGTATCATAACCTAAGAGTAAGAGTCCTGGTAATTGGCGTAGTCGGCATCTTCCTGCTATATATTCATTATGATTATGGTTTTTATCATTAGAGAGTGAATTATATATTTGGCTACAATATTTGAGAAACATGGTAACAATTTGATAAAATCCTTTATTGTCATGTAGTGGAAGGTAATAATATTCATCAAATTTTGAATTATTCTCTGAGGAATTATTAATACTCCACGACCAACTTTCATAGGAAAAAGGCATATAACTGAAAGCACATTCTTTTAAGGAATTAACTTCTTTTTGACATATAAACATTCTCTATTTTTTTAATATTTTTTTTATATTTCTGATCTTTAGGTAACAAAATAACAAATAAAACAGCTATATATTTTATTATGTTATATTTATAACAATTACAAAATGGACTAAAAATAGAACATATAACTAACTACATACATAATGAATCAAGTAACCCTAAACAAAACCATGAACACTCTGACATTGTTTGTTTTTTAATATCTTTAACTATTTTCAAAATAATTATTTTTTCTTCTTCTGTATAATTAGCAAGTGTTTTTTTAGAGAACTTGGCTAAATTTCTAAGGGAAACAACATTTATTTGACCATTATATTTATGGTTACATTTATATACCATCTCATTAAGTAAACTCATATAAAGCCAAGAATTAGACATTTCTTGTTTAATACCATTTACAATTTGAGGATAATACTTAATCTCTTTTTTGTGGTCGTTTATAAATTGAAAACTGGATGCATGCCAAGACATTTTATGTAGATTCTGTAGTGTGTAAGCTAAAGATGCTACAAGTGATAATTTATTTAATTCATATGCACCAATAATATTGGGGTGTAAGAAAAAATAATCTAGTTCGTTACTCATCTTTTGATAAATTTCTTGGCATAGATGTCGTTGGTAACTTATCATTTCAAAATGTATTTGAATTTTGACTTTATTCCATAAAAAATGGGTAAATTCCTCAACCTTAATATAAACTTTTTTATCCGTTTCAATTGTTTGGTCTTTTATACGAAGAATAAATTTTAAATCAGTATTATTTATATATTTTTCTTTAATGGCTTTTGTTAACAACAAATCTTCAATTTCTTTTTGGACATAAGTTGGAATAAGTGGGGTAGCACATAACTCCCATACCATATCTCTAATACACATATCAAAATTGATCATTGAAGAATATTTGTTCATAAATCTATCCTTTAATTCTGGTGTAAGAAACATAGAAGTAAAATTATCTATTTCAGAATTAGGTATTATTTCATATATTTCAACCATTTTTGTTACTTATTCTTCAGCTCCTCTTTGTGTTAATGGTTCATATACATACTTCTTTTATACTATATACTACTACCCATCTAATAATGTAAATCTCTATGACTTTCAAAATATCCAATTTCTCATATAAATTAATTATCCCATATAATATTTAGGATCTTAATTCTTTTTTCTCTTTTTCCAAAATATACAATTTCTCATTTATATTATTCAATAACGTATTTATTTTCTTAATGTTTTGTTCTCTATTACCTTTCCATAACAATATCCAATCTTTCATTTATAAAATTCAACCTCTTATTTAGGATATTAATTCTTCCGTCTACAATAGCAAATTGTCTTGATATAACTTTATCATGTAAACAACAACACCCAATATATTTTTCTTTTACTTGGATATTTTTGGGATTAATCTTTTCTATAAAATTTCCAGATTTTGGTTTAGCTTCTTCATTTACCTCTTGATTTTGTTCTTCAGAAAACGTCCGTTTTCGCTTCTTCCCACCTTCTTGGGCCGTCTGTCGGTCTTCAATGGGGCCTCCTGTCCTTTTTAAGTTGGTTACACTTTTCCGGGGCTCTAGATTTTGTACTTTAGAAGACTTCTTCCCGTCTTCTTGGGCCGTCTGTCGGTCTTCAATGGGGCCTCCTGTCCTTCTTAAGTTGGTTACACTTTTCCGGGGCTCTAGATTTTGTACTTTAGAAGACTTCTTCCCGTCTTCTTGGGCCGTCTGTCGGTCTTCAATGGGGCCTCCTGTCCTTCTTAAGTTGGTTACACTTTTCCGGGGCTCTAGATTTTGTTCTTTAGAAGACTTCTTCCCGTCTTCTTGGGCCGTCTGTCGGTCTTCAATGGGGCCTCCTGTCCTTCTTAAGTTGGTTACACTTTTCCGGGGCTCTAGATTTTGTACTTTAGAAGACTTCTTCCCGTCTTCTTGGGCCGTCTGTCGGTCTTCAATGGGGCCTCCTGTCCTTCTTAAGTTGGTTACACTTTTCCGGGGCTCTAGATTTTGTTCTTTAGAAGACTTCTTCCTGTCTTCTTGGGCCGTCTGTCGGTCTTCAATGGGGCCTTCTGTCCTTCTTAAGTTGGTTACACTTTTCTGGGGCTCTAGATTTTGTTCTTTAGAAGACTTCTTCAAAACAAAGTTTTTTTTTTTAAATTTGTCCATTTTCACATGTTTCTTCTGGAGGTGGTTATTATTTCATTCACCCGATGATTCTGGAAATGAAGCATTAATTTAAAAATATAATTTATATATTTTTATCTCAACTATTATATAAGAACTTACAAAAGCTTATTTTTTATACAATATTATGGGTCTTCATTTCTTCAACAAATGTTTAACTAATACCAAGATAATGTTAACTGTTCAAAATGACAAAGAGCTAAATCAATATTTAAAGAAATTCTTTCCTTCAGGTCTTAGCCATTTAAAATATATTGGGATTGATGGTTCAGTTTTTTTCCATGCACATACCATAAAAGGGAAACAAGTTGGAACAATTGATATCAATGCTACAGCCCAAAAAGTATGTAATATAATTTGTGCCTATTGTGATATTCTCATGAATTTACTAAGTAACAATAACACCGATGATGATGATGATCATAATACTAATACTAATACTAATACTAATAATAAGGGAAGAACTTGTAATAATATGATAATACACTTTGTTATGGATGGAAAGTCTCTCTTTACAAAAAATCGTAGCAATCAACAAAAATCTGACCCCTTTTCCATTCTTTCTCCCCATGAAAAATTATCCTTAGAAAAATGTACAATTGCAATGATAAAAAAAAAAAATGGACATTCAACATCCTAATAACATATTTCTATTATCAACTGAATCATTACCTTTTGATCAACGAAATGAGGGTGAAATAACTCTATTTCGTTTTATTAATAAAATTTTAAATAAAAATTCCCGTTACATAATTATAAGTAATGACTCTGATATATCAGCAATGTACATTCTTCGAGAGGATGATCGTGTTATGTTGGTTATCCCACCATATAATGGACAATCATACATTGGATTAAACAATTATAATCATATTATGGTTAAATTAAATATAAATTCTCAACAACTATTTAGTTTAACAGTATTGTATTTTATATTTTTTGGAAGTGACTATAATTTAGGTCTCATATCTTGTTGGACAATCAGTAAACATGACATTTTAAAAAACGCCATTTTACATGAAGAAACAAATCTTGTTCCAATTTTTAATCAAATGAAAAGATGTCGTTCAACTAAAAATGAAGCAATCATATGGCAGGAGTGGGGGGATTCTGTAACATACCAAGACTATTTATTTCTTTTTAAATTAATTGTATATGAAGCAGTTCATAGTGCCCGATATTATAAATCATTAGGGAAAACTAATCCATCATTATTAAATTTATATTCAAATAATCACATAAAAGTTTTAACTAAAACTATAAAATTAATTAAATAATAAGTAATTATTTATTACCTGTTAAAAACCTTAAGACAATTATTGTATTGAGTAGTAATATTTGTTCCAAATTCATCCTGAGGATTGAAATTCACATATATTCTAGGCTTTATTACAATGGGTTGTCTATGCCGATTAATTATATGGGCATGTCTCTTTTCGCGACTTACATTTTTATAGTAACTGGGTAAAATATCTTGAAGTTTACAAAAATTTAACTGGGATAGGTTGGTCGTATGAGAGAGAGAGTATTTTAATTGGGAATTATGAACAATAGCAGTTTTAAATAAACGTTTGGCTTCCATCCAATCAGATAAATTTGTAAATGTCCATAATATGATCTTGATTTTATCTTTAGCTTTAGGAACACATTTCCATTCATTACACCATACATCGTTAATCATTAGATTTGTTATTATATAATGCAAAATATCAATAATTAATCTTTCATTACACACAATGAAAACTGGACGTTGAATTATGGAAAAAACATTGTGTTCAGTAGCAATGGTTTTAGCAGCAAACAATAGGCATTCAATCACCTCATAACCAGCAATAAAACCTGGCAAAGAGTACTGGTTGGAACATTTTTCTATAATTTTTTTATCATTCGAATTATATATGGCAAGTTTTACAATTCGACAATAATTTCCAGTTTTCTTGTTATGCAGACTCATACCAACTCCCTTGTTAGATATGTAGAATATGCTTTCCTGATCATCTACAGGGATATTTACATTTGTCTCATGTAATGAATATTCAACATATATATACATATCATGGACCATAAATGGAAGTTTAATTTTTTGTCTTTTCAATACATCTGCCATTTTAGGAAGATTGTGGTGGTGGGGAGGATTGGGATGTTTGCTGCTGTGGTGATGACTGAGAGGTGAATGGTAATTGGGTATTGGGAGATTGTGGTATATAAGGATTTTGATGAGTATGGGTGGGGTTGACAGTGGGAGGGGGAGGGGGAGGAGGAGGAGGATGAGGAGGAGGAGAAGAGGTAACAACACTTGTTAGAGGAGGATGGGAATGATAATAACAGTAAGGAGAAGTGGGGGTATATTGACACTGACATTGATAATAAGAACTAGGGAATTGTTGATGGGGTGAATAATGGAATGAAGAGTGTGTATGTAGGGGCAGTTGGGTTGGTGGTGGTGGAGGTGGTTGTGCATATATTATGGGTGGGATTGTTTGTGCAGAATTTGTAAGATTTTTTAGTTTTTCATCAAATAATTTACTGATTTCTTCAGCCCTCTTTGTTGATTCTTTTAAATGAGCTTCTTCATTTAGATGCTGACAATTTTTAATGTAATCGTCAATTATATTTAAAATTACTTCGTTCTCCAAATTCTTAGTCCATTCTAAAGCTGGTCTGGCAGGGAAAACAGGAAGACTAATCAATAGTTGTGTCAAAGAATTAATAAGAGATTCTAGAGTTTCTTTGGTAACATAATTTAATGTATCATTATCTGTGAGAATGGGTAAATTTCCCGGAATTAACGTAGTATTTAAAAATTTTGTAATGTCATCAGTAGAATTGATAGGAAACTGTAAAGGGTTAGTAATCATATCATTCCCAACAACTTTAAAATTTATTAGATTATTAGAAGAACTATTCATGTTTTAGCATAAGATTTTTTAATATGATAAATAATATAAAAGGTATTTATTAAGACTATAAGTTATAATTATTCCAGCTGTCCTGAACTGAGCTCGGACCGGGGTATCTCATAATCATGGCAGATGATACTAAATCCACCCTTATTACATCTCCAATTGAATTAATAGACAGACTAGGAAAAGAAATTAT
Organism: Procambarus clarkii; assembly: GCF_040958095.1. Lineage (NCBI taxonomy): Eukaryota > Metazoa > Arthropoda > Malacostraca > Decapoda > Cambaridae > Procambarus > Procambarus clarkii. Next base: position 1,684,169 of record NW_027189150.1, on the reverse strand, counting down.
TTATTATGCTGACAAATGTTTTTTGGACATACCCCAAGTTAAGATTTACAGTTTGTGTATGGGTTCCAATTGTGTGCAACTTAAGTATGATATTCGTCTAACTGCAAATGCGGTATCCCCTAGCTGGATATATGATCCAATGGAGCATGAGGATGAGGAATATGGTCATTTGGAATCTGAATTTCGCAATGCCCATATTATACTTCTTTGTAATCTAAGTGAATCAATACTAAATTCTATTTTGACAGGTTCTCTTACATTGAAAGATGTTAGAAAAACATTGCTTATATATAAGTTTGATGAGACTTTGTTGGATTTTGATGTTAGCCACATGGATGAAATAATTAAGGAACATCCCATTTCCTATAATCGAATTCCATATACCTATTTGGATTACTCATTCAATGGAACATCAATAAAAGAGGTTTGGGGAATACAAAACTCCCCTGAAAATATTTCTAAAGACCACCACCATAGAGAGTCATTGGTTTTGGATAAATACAAAACTATTGTCAGTTTGTTTAATAAACACGAAAACCAAGAGGGCACTTTGACAGTTATTACTGGTTTAATGGCCTCAGGAAAATCGTCTCGACTTTTGCAACTTACTCAAACACATTGCAGAGAAAATAAAAATAAAACCATTTTGATTTTGCCTAGATGTGTACAATTAAAACAAATAAAATGTCGATCAATAATTCCGACTGAAATCCAAATCCGGAGTGAAACTTACTTAGATTATAAAGACTATATTCTTCACTTTGATACTATTTTTATCGACGATGCTCATTTGTTTTATCCAGAAAATTTAACTGAATTTGTTCATGTATGTCAAGGTTGTGGAATCGATGTGATAATTGCAGGACTGAGTGTATCATCATTTAGAAATGATACATTTAAAGGTTTTGTTTTTTTAATGTCTCAGGCTAATAAAATAGAATTACAAACAACATCCTGCACTCTATGTAATTATCGTACAGCCAAGATATCATTTCGGTTTAATTGGCGTAAACCAAGTAATTTTGTGGGTGATCATCGTAAGTATTTAAGTGGGTGTTCTCCTTGTATGATTGAATTAGCACCATACTTTCTATGTCTTGGAAAAAGTAATTTTGACCAAAGTGATTTGGATAAAATATGTGGTACTATTTTATAATTATTTATATATGTTTCTAATATATATACAGTTTGAAAATTGTTATTATCAAATGACACATCCCAACATTAAAGAATTTATTAACCGGGTTAAAACAGATGGACATATATATATATATATAAACAAAATAATTAAAATTAAGCATAAAAATGAACTCACTGTAGATCTTAAATATGATAAAGAAAATGGAATTTTTCTTGATGATGATGGTATAGTCTATTTCCCAGAAGTAAACAATGAAAATATTAATTCACAAATAATTAGAGTAAAAAGTAATCAGGTTCCATTATTTAGCCACCGTCCACAATTTATTTCACAAAAGAGAAAGAATGAAGATAATACTGAAATTCCTCCGAAAAGGCAGGAATCTTTATAATAAAGCTGATTATAACTGAAATAGTTTATCCGGATTCCATCTTTCGATATTAAATTTATCACACTCCAAATTTTGAAAAAAATAAAGTCCATTTTCCCCTTCAACTATTTTTGTTGATATTGTAAACAACATTTGGTTGTACATGTCGCTAATATATTGACCTCTAAATTTTACAATAAACATTATATGGCATAAACTATTGTAAATGTTTTTGTTGAGGGACAGAATAGGATTATTTATCAGAATGTTAATTTTATCTTGACTCTTACAAATATACTTAAATGTTTGTATATTTTTGTTTTGAAACATTTTAAAAAAATTCACATCATCTCTAGTTACTACTTTTAAAGATGTAACACTAAAAATGTTATAAATATTGTAAAAATAATACATAGAAATACAATAAAGACTTAAAACATAAATGAAATATTTTAAAATAACGTTATTAATATTACTACTATTATCAACCAACATTTTCATTACATTTACAAAATATAATTTAATTATATTATCCTCTTCAAACATGAGGTAGCTATTTACAATCTTATTAAATCTCTTACTACTGAAGTTATTGATTTCTAAAAGATTATTAACATCAACATCATTTAGACTGATACTACTACTGATGCTACTATCACTATTATTAGATTCTTCCTGGTTTATAGGTCGAAATACTTCATTAAAATATATAGAAAGGGGAGGTGGCGTTGTTGGCTGTTTGTCATCTGATTGTCTTTCCATTTCTTCAATGTACTTTATTAATTCGTAGTCACAGGGGTATGTTTCCTGGCACGTGAGTCGATCTATAGTCACAGGGATATATTTATATTCCCTGGCCTGTGGGTATAGTAGTCACAGGGGAGTTTTTGGGATTCCCTGGCGACGCAGTTATCGTAGTCAAGAGGGGTAGTGGGGCTGGGTGTTGGACCATGCACAGCGTGTGGCTCTAAGGAGATCAATGTGTTATAGGTCAAATCAAGTCGAGAGAGAGAGAGAGAGAGAGAGATTAAGTATTAACCACATACGTAATATATAATATACCTGGATGAGCAATAGGTTGCCGGGGGTCAATTAAATCATGATAATCAGGTGGAACCACATTAGGTATAACCTCACCTGGGTTCCTAAATTGTCCACGTGTATCTAGTCGAACTATATGACCTGGTTGAGTGAGCATAGTTAAACCAAAATACCACCCCTCAGTTACTCCCAAGGGATTAAGGGTAGTAAGTTCATGCCAAATACTCTCTGAGTAATAGCTGAATACAATTGGATGGCCCCAAATAGCATTAGATAGTCGACGATCGTCAGTCGTCTCATAAAAATGCTTGTCTTCATATCCAGGACTAACCGCTAATCGATAGATATATAGGGGATAAGTTTCTTGCCGGCGCCTATAATGTTAATCAATTTTGTCTTATGAACCACAGGCCAGTCATCTCCTCGTTCATCATGTCTCAAACGCCATAGTTTTTGGTGTGGATCAGCTTTAATGTGACGATTCATCCAATCACAGGCATTTACCTTTGCTATTGCCGGTTGATCTATAATAAATTCAACATCACTTTTTAATGTTGATTTGGCTTTAGACATCAGGGGATGGAAAAGGGGTTCGAGTTCATAGTAAGTGTGCATTTGTAAAGGTTTGCCACCATTCTCTAGTGTATAGTAAGCCAAATCAACTCGATGAGGGTCCATTGTGTTATGACCAATTTTCACACAGGCATTACTAATCAAATTTTTTTCACGAAACAGGCCAACTAATGAAGGAATTAAAACCTCAACGTAACCACTGAAATAGTCACATGAGCAACCATATCCTTCTACATATTTATTAATTTCATTGTAATTATTTTCATTTAACGCGTCGTACACGCAAGGTGCCTTGGTATCAGATGGAACATTTGTTCTATATAAAGCGTTAGTAGTTGTGGTGGTCGTGGTGGTGGTGGTTATGTCTAGAGAGGAAGAATTATTATTAAGGTGAACATGGATACAAGAAGGTTCCATTCCTTCTATATTCGGTACTGTTTCAGGAATAGAACATTCTACACATATGCCTTCTTTGACTGGATTAAATTTAGATATGTCTACAATATTCAGATCATGAATCCATCCAACTTTTTTGCATCCATTATCTATAGTAAGTTTGGACGTGGATTGATCACAATGTTTTCCACTAAATAATCCATGAGTTGTACATTCACACGTGAAATTGTAATCTTGCCATATTAATTTACCTAATGTGGTTGAACATACTGGAACTGTAGGTATTTTTAGGGGATTAGTAGGAGATATTTCAAACCAATATCCATCCTGCCAGGAGGCACTAGCTGGTAATATTTCATTACCTTCTTTAGAATATAAAGGAGAAGGTAAAAATATACAACACTGATTTAGTTTCATACCTTCCCACACTTTACAGGCTTGATGATGATTGTCATCCTGATGATGTCCATATGTTGATAAAATTAATAATGGATTATTATCTAATGCATCATCGCTTTCAGCCTGATCAATATACCATTCTAATGACGATATATTTTTTTGTCTTGTTATACCATAGTGAAATAACTTTCTTTTTCTTTGTATCGCCTCACCTCCTATAATTATTGTACATATAAATAAGTAAATTATTATAAGAAAATAAATAATAGTAATCATTTTTATTTATTTCCTTTCATTGTCATATAATGTTCACGTGGTGAATCATAAATAGAATTCTCATTCATATATATAGTGGCTGAAGGCAGAGGATAAAAAGAAGGTGAAGAAGAAAAAGAAGAGGAAAAAGAAGAAGAAGGAGGGGGAGGAGGAGGGAGAGGGGGTAGAGGAGGATAGGGGGGAAGATTAGGGGGTAAAGGAGGATAGGGGGGAAGATTAGGGGGGTAATGAAAAGGATGACATTATTAATGGGGTGGATTCTGGTTGTGTATTACTACTAGTTGTTAAAGTCATAGTGTTAACTGGAGTTGTAGTTGTAGTAGTAGTAGTAGTAGTAGTAGCATTACAATAGTGTTTATAACAATAATGACATAAACATATAGAAAAAATTCTATATATAATTAATATGGATATAAGGCATATACATAAAATAATAAAATATTGATTTATTATTGACAAATAATACACATCGATTAAATGCATGTGTGTATTGGGATTATTATTGTTCTCAATTATATTTTTCAGGAAATTAGTAGATTGATGTGTATTTATTAGTATCTTATTTAGATGTGAAAATACCGTATTATAATTATAAAATAATCTTAATCCATCAGATGATGTTTCTGAAAAATTTGAAAAGGCATAGCATGCTCTATTCAATTCTAATAAACTAACACCCGGATATAATATATGTTGTTGATATAAGCGATGACTAATATTACCACCACATAATATGTTTAATTTTAAGATATTATTAATAGAATAAATCCAAATTCCAGGTACAATAGGTATAAATATAGGATTGAATTTTTGTGTTAATTTATAATTACATAATTCTAAAATAGCCTCATCAGATTGATTAAAAGCAGCACTAATACAATTGTGAGATTTGTGTGAATTTAAATTAAAATATGAAAAACTAATGATGACTAAGTTACTATTAATAACATCAAAGTTTTCCTTTGACATTACCATATACCAATATTCACTTTCAATTTGTAATACCATTAAGTACTTGTTATCTTCAACTTCTAAAGATGCACTCCATTTTTCGTTAACATTTGTATAAACTGGTATTACTGAATACAAAAATCCATGATTAGGTGGATTATTGGTGGTAACTATGGGAAAATAAACTACTAATATAAACCTGTTATCAGTAACATATACTGACACCCGGCAGAGTTTATAATAAATTGACATTAAATCATCAATTGATGAATCATTAAAGATCAATTTTTTTCGATTTCGAATCTGAATTAAGTCCTTTTCAAATGGTAAACGATTGAAAATATATCTTGAGAGTATTCCTGTAGAATACATTAAATCTAATTCTACTTCTGTGTGTTCAATGTCTGATATAATTGTATTTATGGTACTATGTATAAAACTGATATATACACACAATTCTCTATGATTTAATTCTGTTTTGTTAATTGAATTTAACATTTCAATTGTTTCCTTGAAAAAAATAATTTGTTCAGAAATAATTTCTTTATGTGGATATTTCCATACAAAATGATCATTGGATATTATTGTATCAGAATTTTTTAAAAATTTATATTTTTTTATAAGTTCTTGTTGTCGATTAATAATTCGAATAAGTTTATAAATTCCATTAAATGTTTCAAAAGGACATTTTTGCATACAACTATTCAAAAGAGTTAAAAATTGATTGAAAATGTTTTCATAAATTGTAAAGTTGAAGCTATAGAACAATCTTTCCTGTGAATCTACTAACAGTGTTTTATATTGGCGGGCAAAAACAACACCAGGTTTGATAATAACTTCAAGTTCATTACTATCCACACTCCCTGATGCTATTAAAATTATTATGAATGTTAACATTTTTTTAAACATAATTTTATTTTTTTTTTTACATAAAAAAATGGATACGAATTTTAACTGGCATAAAAAACCATCAAATGTTTTTGTAGCCTCTCCACCTAGTTCACAAATCGTATTTCAGTATAAAGACGAAGATGATGTCCATAAAAAAACATGTACACATTCAATTAAAGAAATACTCAACACTCCTGGAGGGGATGTAATTATAACTTGGGCCAATCGTAAATACATTAGTGACCTATTCAAACTAAAATTAAATTCATTAACTTCTTTGGAATCAACTTTTACGGAGCACAAACAAAAGGAAGAAGATACACGTATTGTGGGATGTCTTCCAGTGGTTCTTCTAGATATATCTACAACAGAAAATAATCTTATTCTAGATCCCCGTAGATTAACTAATTGATTTATTCAAATCATAAGTCGAGTGATCCCCATTGAAACTATCCTTCCACCAGAATTAGTCAGGGAAGTTAACATGACGTTTTATATACGTGATACTAACATTTTTCTTCCTAGACATGGTGTGATGACTAACATTCCAGATCTTATATTTTCCGCTCTCAATACACTGGAAACTGAAAATATATGGGAATTAGGCGATAATGGAGAAAAATTAAGCCATAAATTGCTATCAATATCATGTTTATTTAAACTCTTGATTCCCAAATTACAAAGTATATTTATTTCTTCACACAGAAAAAGAAATATTTCTGGTAAGATAAAAAGTGGAAAATTCAAAATGTCTCCTGAATTCCAAAAAATACTTCATGAAAATAATTTATTAAATAAAATTGAAAAGTGGTCAGAAAATTCTCTTAAATTTATATCTGACAAACTTCGTGAATATTCCGTATTTTTTCTAAATAAACTGGGCGATGTAAATGATACAAATATATGGGCAGTTAAAGAATTTATAAATGTTGCTCAAAAATCTGAAACCATCCCAATCAATTTTAATGAAAATATTACTTTCCGCATTATGATTCATGCCATTGGTGAAATATTTCATTCTCTCTTTACAGATATATTGCCAAACGAGTCAATGGAATCAGCAATTCATGGCGCACTATATCACATGGTTTATCTCCATGATTTAAAACTATTGGATACTTTTAAAAAATATTTATATATTCCTATTTTATATCGCCTAATATATTCTTGCTATAAAATTAATTCACCATTCATAAAACCATCACTTGCATATTTATCTGAGAACCATAGTGATATATATCACAGTCTATTAGAATATCAAAATAAAAATCCTTTATGGCAAGGAAATGAGAACACTGACCTGATCGCGTGGATGGAGATCAAGTGTGGATCGGCTCTGTCTCATTGCCTCACAGAGCGAGAAATATCTGAATGATGAAAAGTTTATGGATGCTTTATATTGGACAGTTTATGACATACGAGGACAAGCTTTAGACTATTATATAATTTTCCTCCTAATTGTATATAAAAATAGCTTATCCCTTAAAAATATAAAGTTAGGCAATACCATGAGCAAAGAAAATAAAACACTAAACTGTAAAAATCTAGTATCTCCTTTTTTCCGTATATTTGTATGTTTTTATGATTATATACAAAATATTCCACCTCATCTCATTACGGTGGATATATTAAATAGTTCCGAATTTGGAGAATTACCACAGTACCGTCACATTATCATTACAGCATTAAGCGACTTTTTTAAGGGAAACGAAGATATATTTTCGTCACTATTAAAAGATTAAAACACAAATTTAAAAAATAATTCACAAGCACAAAAATATTGGGATGACATTAACAACCCATACCCACAGTTTCACTGTAAAAAAACAAACACTCTGGTATAATATATAAAAAAAAAAAAAATCTGTTATGGTAAGGAAATGAGAACACTGACCTGGTCGCGTGTGGAGAGCAACTGTGAAGAATGTGTGGAGGGGCTCTGTCTTGTATATAGCCTGACAGGAAACTGTTATCATCTCATTGAATCCCGTTTTCTATTTGAGTCCTCCTCTCTCTCTCTCTCTCTCTCTCTCTCTCTCTCTCTCTCTCTCATTCACTCTCTCTTTCGATTAAATGAAAACGGGATTTACATAATAGATATTTTTCATGTATATGGATTAAAGTTTAACTTTTTTAAATTGTTATAAAAAACTTGTTCTCCCTTAACTTCATTACTTTCATTTTGAGACTCCTTCCAGTGATCTGGTGGTATATATGCCAGATAATATTGAACTTCATACATATGAGTATCAGTTTTTATAATATCATTAAATTTTTGTAATAGGGAAAAATGAAGTTCTATCGCTTCTTCCTTAGACATTTTACTAACATTACAATTTAAGTGTTTCATATTTCTTACTTCATCTAAATATTTGGCAAAATTTTCTGGTGTATATATTGGAGATTTTTCAACACAAAAACCTACTTTATAAATATTTTCACATGTTACTCTCATTATTTTACTTAATTTTCCAATTTCATCAATAAGATTATTTCTAAGAGCATTTTGCCACTCATTATCTTTTTGTACAGTTAAAAATGTCCATAAATTAGTTAGTAATTTTATATAAATGAATATATTTTTATTTTCACTGTTTCTAGAAACTGATTTATTAATTTTTTTCAGTGTATTGTGCACAATAATTTGAAAGAATACCATTATCTGAAACATGAGCTGGATTTATCTTCCATTTAAGATTTCTACCGATTCCTCCCAGGCCAACAATGTCATATATTTTTCGGATAATGAGCAAATCTCCACAAAACGACGTGGGAAAATGATAGGAGCCATCAGCTTGATAACATGAACCACGTGATCTGGGTTCATAATTGGTATTTATAATTATATACATTGATAATGTAATATACTGGTGAATTAACAATCTTAATGGTAAAGTTTTACAATTTACAAATGTGAAGAATTTCTTGTTAAATGTAATGTGATTTATATTTTCAGATACTATTACCTTATATTTACACTCTTTTACCACATCATTCATCGTGATAGAATATTTAAATGGAAATAATATACGTTTGTTATATCCAATATCCGAAGGTGATCTCCTTCTAGTGTCTGGGCCTGGTGAGGTTCCCCGTGTTCGTTGACGGGTGTTGGTTCGGTTTGACTTTGATTTTTTGGGAGTTGTTCGATTTAACTTTGATTTTTTGGGAGTTGTTCGATTTAGCTTTGATGTTTTAGTCTTTGGAGTAGAAGTTGAAGTTGAGGGGTTATTCAAGTCTTCCAGTTCCACTGAAGTATCCGAATCATCATCATCCTGTGTCGTGCTGGTTCGATTTAGCTTTGATTTTTTTGTCTTTGGAGTAGAAGTTGAAGTTGAGGGGTTATTCAAGTCTTCCAGTTCCACTGAAGTATCCGAATCATTTTCCTCCATCTCTTCTGTATCACTTAAAACTGGATTTTGATTTGACATAATTGTATCTATTTTTTTATAATATATTAAAATTTTATTTGATAATGTACTTGGTTCAAGCAAAAAAAAAAAATAAAATCGCCTATGTTATACAGATACATTTTTAGGAGGAAGAAAGGGAATGGGGTGGGTTACTTCAAATAGTATTGGCAGCTGGAAGTCAGTCTCCTAAGGTATCAAACAAATATATGTACAAATAATAAAAACAAAATAATGTTATTAAAATTATAAGAATAAGAAATATGGTATACTGAAATATATTTAATTTAGATTTTTTTGTTTTCTTTTTTGTTACGGCCCTCTCGGGACGCAACGGGGTTCTTACTCTGATGTCGTTAGAGAAAGATATATATCCGACCCCAAGCCAGTAGAGGCTTTCAAGGGATGCGATCCGTGACGCAAGTAACTTAAAGGGAGTATGGAAAGAAAGCTAAGAACTTAATATTATAATTAGTACCATCACCATTTAAATATATAAAATAAAAGAGTACACAAGGGGGAGGGGTATTAACACTTTACAAAGGGGATCATGCACAATCTAGTCTTCTGCTGAAGACTCTTGATCAAGAAGCTAGGTGCTGAGTCCGCGGTGCTTTCTTCGTGGCCTCAAGACGTGTCCTCTGAGAATGCCGAGCCTACCCTGGCCACAGGTCAGCCACAACCCAGGTCCACTGGGGGCACCGTCGTGGAGGCCGTCAACCACACGTCCAGCTGGTCTGCTGGCAGGTACTGCGCCACCAAGGCTGGTACGGCCACTCCACGAACGATATAAGGGGTACGCCCTAGACAGGAGTCTCGTGTGATATCACAAATCACCCTCCTGTCCTCAATACCCCAGTGGATGATCGTCTCCAACAGTCGGTCCCGGGTAAATCCTTTCACTGCCACTCCACTGGCAGGCTAACACACCACAGTGTTCTTCCGGGGGGACGACGTCACAACAGCTGCAGCAAACTTCACAGTATGGAGACTGGCTGCCTCGGGTAGACTGACTCCACTCCCATCACAGTAGTCCCAGGTCGACTCTGTAAGCAGACACGTCATCAATAACTGGGACACTAATACATCTCACTTACGGGCTCAGATACAAACGCCTGACGTATCCAGTCCATAGATGGCGTTGTAGTCTGAGCATCACCTCACCAGAGGTCAGCGGCGGCGGGGTTGAGCGCGGAACCAGACTGGAAACTGGTCCTCGAGGCCAGTACACGCTGTCCTCACCAGGTGTCGTCGTCCGTTTTGGCGGGGGTTTCGGGAGCCGACTCACAGATGGCGTGGTTGTCACTGCTCCAGGCTCGGACACTGGATCCGGGTTCGTAACACCTCCCCACCAAAAGGAATTTGGTTTGGGGTTCTATAAAAAGAAACACAAACCAAATTAGTACGACGACACAACTCCAAATGGACACACATGCATTACAATCTGGAATGGTGAGGCTGTCTCGTCCACAGAACTGTCCTACTGGGCAATTCCGGCACAACGGGAACTTGAAGATTGAAGGCGATGTCCTGCCTGGCGTAACCTTCCACGTCTTCCACGTCTCCACTGCGATGGCAAGCAGGGGCATCATCTCACCTCTCTCTAGTACGGATTGGTTTCGACACGATCTGGGGTGACTCGACACTTCCTTATGTCGTGGCACCGATGATGGCTGACCACAGACGGCATTTCTGGTGCCGGTCCGATGGTCCTTCAGGGAGACAGGAACCTGGAATACAGGGGTCTGATAATTCAGAGTGATAGCGACAATGGGCAAGTCAGTACTTACTATACACTCTTCTACTAGGCCCACACCTAGTTCCAACAGGGCTGCTTGCTCACCGAAGATGGCATTCGCTCTGCCACCGTCAGGTCGACCAACGTTCCGCATAACGCTGTGTTGAGGCTCAGCTGTCACGCGGGGGGTGTCAACCTGTCGGAAACAGTCACTCATATTATCACATGTCGTACCTCCTGTATCATCTATTACCTCCCAGGTCCCTTCTTCAACTGCAACCCTTGCAGTACAAATCTCCAATCCCTGGGACCTCGTCACGATGTTCATGGGAGCCATCATTCGTCGGGTCGTCCACCGGTCCTCACCGAGAGCACAAACGAGAACACATACGAGAATCAAACAAAATACTGCTAGGAAACATTTGGTCATCTGAGGGATAAGCTTCCTGAACTTGTCATGTCCATAGCCAGCAACATCCACAAGCTTGGCTTGGACCGAAGAGGGCACTAGACCTTTTGAACACACCCCACATACCTCTGACGTCTGGGGAATCTCTGGCTGGTTCACTACATGCTGTAACTTGCCATACCGCAAGCACACATCCGCCTTCGCTCCAAACTCGTTGGTATCCATGGGTGCCTGCACACGAGGCCTCTCTTCTAGCTCAGGTACCTCTGCCTTCTTAACCTCATGTTCCTTGTCGAGAGACGAATTAGAAGTCTCTGCTAGAATATCATCGATCTGCGGGTGAGAGGATAAATTAAATATGTTCAAATCCGGGTCTGTCTTTACCTGGACATTACCATTGCCTGTTACCTCAGACAGTGCTGTTCTGGTAGACTCGTCCGCAACCTTGGGATGATTGGTGCTCCAATCGGTCACCAAGTCGTTGGCTAGTACCACGTCAATCCCAGCCACAGGGAGGGTATCGACTACTGCCAACGCACATGTGCCGCTAAAATAAGGCGAGTCGAGATGTACTGGCACTAAGGGGGCGATGTACTGCGTCCTTGGAAACCCAACCAGGACAACCTCTCGTCTCCCGTCCACACTTACTCCCTCGGGTAACGAGCTCTTCACGATCAGGGACTGGGCTGCTCCACTATCTCTGAGCACTACAATTGATCTACCAGTATGATCACTCGTTACATACCCGGTTGAAGTGTGAGGGGCCAACAAACTTGGTCCTTCCTGCGTCGTCGTAGACTGGTTTCCTACTGGTGGTGTAACACAGCTCATCATCATCACCTCCCTACGTGCGCTGCCACCTCTTCTGCCTCGGCACCTAGCAGCTATATGCCCCTTCTGCCCACAAGTCCAGCACACCATGTTCCTCCTCGGACTACGGTGTTTCGGACTACTAGGACTTGTTCTTCGAGGGCTACTTGGGGGAGTCTTCTTAACACTTTGTGGGACGGGTCTTTCTTCTTCTTCGTCGTGAGGTCTGTCAAACCGGCGCTGGTAATGCCTTGGGACGTACTTAGCAGACGGCCTATGAGTCAGGATGTACTCTTCAGCCATGGTGGCTGCTGCACTCAAGGTCTCTACCTGCTGTTCCTCTAAGTACGTCTTCAGGTCTACAGACAAACAATCCTTGAAGTCCTCGAGCAGAATCAGCTGTTCGAGGTCTTCCCTGGTCTCCACCTTCCGAGAGGCACACCATTCCTGGAAAAGTCGCTCCTTGATTGTAGCGAATTCGGTGAAAGTGTGCTCTGAGGTCTTCTTCAGGTTTCTGAACTTTTGCCTATACGCCTCAGGTACCAATTGGTACGCCATGAGCACAACCTTCTTCACCTTATCATAATCGCTGGAGTCGTCAAGGGATAACGTAGAGTAGGCGATTTGGGCCTTCCCAGTCAAGACTGACTGTATCATGATGGCCCAATTCTCCCTTGGCCACTCCAAAGAGGCAGCGACTTTCTCGAAGGCTGCAAAGAACTTCGAGACTTCCCTCTCATTGAATTTGGGGACCATTTTGATATTTCTTACCGGATCGAAACCGCTTACTCCAGTTTGTCTCTGTCCAGCGCCTAATCGTAAAACTTCTAGTTCATGTTGTCTCTGTCTTTCTTTTTCTTCTCTTTCTCGTTCTTCTCTCTCTCTTTCTCGTTCTTTCTCGTTCTCCTCTCTCTCTTTCTCGTTTCTCTTCTCTTTCTGCCTTCCGTTCTTCTAATTCTAAACGTCTCATCTCTAATTCTTTATCTTGTCTCTCTCGTTCCAATTCTAATTTCTTCCATTCTATTTCACGATTGATCTCTAGGGCACGCATCTTGACTGTTAGGAAGCTGATATTAAGCTCACCTGCATCACTGTCAACGTCACTGCCCTTATCTTCCTTTTCCGTGGAAGCTATGTCTGCACTTTCCTTTGTACTAGGAGTCTCGCCTTCCTGTTTCTCTTCTGCCTTCAGGTGCCGGTGTACCTTGGACAAGATCTCCACACGGGAATCACTGGCACGGATCTTGATCTCCAGGTAGGCGCTCACTAGTACAAGCTCTGGTTTGCTCAGATATTTTAATCTGGCAAGACAATCTTCTCTGTTCAGAAAAGCCTGAACCTCGTCCAGATCATCGATGGTAGCTTTGTCTGCCATTGTCACAGATGGAACACTTAGCACTTAACACACTGCTTACACGTTGGCACTTAACGCACCGAGCACTGTTCTACGCCAATATTGCACTGAGTCTAAGCGAACACTTCGCTCTACAATATTGCACTAAATCACTGAGCACCGCACTAGTCAATATTGCACTTAATCGCTTAATCACAGCGAGCACCGCACTGCACAATATCGCACTTAGTCACTCTGAGCACCGCACAGGACGTATAACGTCACAATCGTCACACAGGGGGAATTATATACAGGGGTTACGCCACTTCACCACCCCTGTCAAACATACTTAACAAGGGGACGGATCCCGCTGGGGATGCCAATTATGTTACGGCCCTCTCGGGACGCAACGGGGTTCTTACTCTGATGTCGTTAGAGGAAGATATATATCCGACCCCAAGCCAGTAGAGGCTTTCAAGGGATGCGATCCGTGACGCAAGTAACTTAAAGGGAGTATGGAAAGAAAGCTAAGAACTTAATATTATAATTAGTACCATCACCATTTAAATATATAAAATAAAAGAGTACACAAGGGGGAGGGGTATTAACACTTTACAAAGGGGATCATGCACAATCTAGTCTTCTGCTGAAGACTCTTGATCAAGAAGCTAGGTGCTGAGTCCGCGGTGCTTTCTTCGTGGCCTCAAGACGTGTCCTCTGAGAATGCCGAGCCTACCCTGGCCACAGGTCAGCCACAACCCAGGTCCACTGGGGGCACCGTCGTGGAGGCCGTCAACCACACGTCCAGCTGGTCTGCTGGCAGGTACTGCGCCACCAAGGCTGGTACGGCCACTCCACGAACGATATAAGGGGTACGCCCTAGACAGGAGTCTCGTGTGATATCACAAATCACCCTCCTGTCCTCAATACCCCAGTGGATGATCGTCTCCAACAGTCGGTCCCGGGTAAATCCTTTCACTGCCACTCCACTGGCAGGCTAACACACCACAGTGTTCTTCCGGGGGGACGACGTCACAACAGCTGCAGCAAACTTCACAGTATGGAGACTGGCTGCCTCGGGTAGACTGACTCCACTCCCATCACAGTAGTCCCAGGTCGACTCTGTAAGCAGACACGTCATCAATAACTGGGACACTAATACATCTCACTTACGGGCTCAGATACAAACGCCTGACGTATCCAGTCCATAGATGGCGTTGTAGTCTGAGCATCACCTCACCAGAGGTCAGCGGCGGCGGGGTTGAGCGCGGAACCAGACTGGAAACTGGTCCTCGAGGCCAGTACACGCTGTCCTCACCAGGTGTCGTCGTCCGTTTTGGCGGGGGTTTCGGGAGCCGACTCACAGATGGCGTGGTTGTCACTGCTCCAGGCTCGGACGCTGGATCCGGGTTCGTAACATTTTTCAATATGATGAAAACGGTTCAAGATATAATGATTTTGGTTTGAAGTAAAAGTTTTGGGTGATGAATAGTCACCATTTCGATGCCAATATATTTCAAGAGGAAATGTATTTGACATTCCCCAATTAGGTTCTAAGAGGGACTCATGTACAATATTTGATATTGTTAATATAAATCCATTTTTCTTGCCATATTGAATAAATGCTAATGTTAAGGCCGCTACAAAAGCAGATTCCTTTTGAGTAAAAGATTGAATATATTTATGTTTTTTCTTAAAAATAGAAAGGAAATGTATTTTAGGAACCAAGTGTAACTTTTTAATATCAAAGTCAATTAAATTATTAATTAAAGGTTGGCCTTCATCATCAACTAATTCATAAGGTATTTCATCAAGTTCATTCATTTTTTTTTATTTCTCTAGTTATAGTATATATATATATATGTATATATATGCATGTTTTTATTACATTGCAACTATGGAATTTGTAAAAAAAAAAAGAACTTTATAAACTTTTGGAACCAGGAACTGATATTACAGCTTTTCTCTGGAAAATGATCCAACATACTTCAATTCAGAATCAATTAGATTCAACACATGATATGTACAAATTAACTACTACTACTACCACCACCACCACTACTAATAGTACTCCTACTACTACTACTACTACTACTACTATAATGCCATATTTTACCTATCCTATTAATCAAACATCATCCAATTCGGTATATTCAGGATTAATAGATGATTGTAAAAATATTAGTGATAGTTTATACTTTGTACAACATAAATTGCTTGAATGTCCTCTTATCCCAAATATTTTCGATCCCATTTTCAAACGTGATATTGCTCTTTATGAAAATAACTCACTAATAGGCATAAACAACCTCATTGACTTGCGAATGGCACGAGTATGGTGTGAATACCTAATGACAGATAAAATCAAACGATACGGAACCTGTCATAATCATCCGATCTTCAACAATTGTCCCGGGTGGTTAATTGATGCTGTTCATCTACAGATTGCCAACCCCAATATCTCTCTAATATATTCTACAGATATTAGAGGGGTTAATAAGCATCTTGGTCAACTATGTAGTTTAATAAATTTACATCATATATTTAGACGCTTTGAAAACATTAATATAAATTATTCTGCATTACTTCTCCAATTAACGGTGTTATCTAATGCCTCTATTAATTCCATAAATCGCAGAGAAAATAAATTTCCCGCCAATATTATTTCTGCGACAAGTTTTGAGGATGTTAAACGTCAAATTATGGCCACTGAACGTTCAGATTTACTTCGAGATGATATGAGTTCCTTTGTATCACGTCTTACAACTAATCTCCCACCGCCAGTAGGAACTAATTTCTTTAATTTGATTCTAAAAAAAAACTAAATCATCAGTTTAATATACAATCCCCCTACCATGTATCAATCATGTTTATATATTTTTTGTAATTGTATCAAATGTTTTTTGTATTCTTTATATGTTGAATCTAATAATTTCTTTCCTTTTTTCGTATATGTTCCATTCTGAAATTCTTCAAGACCTTTTTTAATACTATATTTAGTCTTATGAGCTAATTTGTGAAGAGCATGAGGAAAGGCCTCGCCCATTTGGGATCGTTCTATAAATAAATGTTGACCACAATTCTTACTGGGAATTAGATAATAGGGGCAAGTGGATATCTGACAAGCATTTGTTAAGATTTTAACATCATATCTGAATATATATATATCATGGAATGATGTTTTCTCACAATTAAACAATCCCATCTGATGGACTTTATCCATTATTTCCTTAGGTGTCATTGGATTCAATATTTCTTGGTGAACTTTCATGTATGACATCACCCAATTTTTTTCCACTTTTTTTTTATAAATATCTCTGAGATTCCATTTCTCTATGACTTCTCTAATCATCTCATTTCTAATATTAAAGCGACATTTATCATAGTCCTCAATTTGCTCAAATTTTTTTAGTCTTTCACGAGAGCTTGGAAACTTCAAAGCATGATACAAACATTTAAAAAAAAAAATGTCATTAAACAACTCATTCAATACTAATTCGATTTCATACTCTTCAAATTCCTTCATCATCTCTATGACAAATATCCTCAAAGTTTTTAAAGACAAATCTCCTGCATGAGACCATGAATAAAGGGCTGCAATTTTCTCACCATTTATTTGTATTTCCTTTAAAGGAAAAATATTGGCTGGACAAAGTTTGGTCACATCTAAATGTTTCAAAGCTTTTCGAACTTCATGTAATGTATAATAATTTTCTATATTATATTCAGATTCTTCAACATTATGTTCCAAACATTTCTGCTTCTCTTTCTTATATTTATCAGAGGTGATAAAAAAATGTGAGTAAGGATACTCAAATTTGCCTTTACAAACACATCTGCCCACATATTCTAAAATGATTATTTTCATGATTCTCTTTATTAAAGTCTTCATATACTGAGGGGACTCTGGGTTATTATCTCTCATCATCATATACATTATGAACATGGGTTTAATTAGCGTTTCACACTTAAGAGATATTCCATCAAATTTTAAGATACTCTCTGTCATTAATGCTTGATTTATATTATTTTCACTTTTCAAAATCTCCCAATATTTTTTCAGTTTCCATCGTTTCATGTATCCATTAACAACAGTAGCTTGAATACTATTAATTATTCTACAAACATACTTGGGTCGGCTTTTAATTGGATACTTCTCAAAGAGTTTTATCAACAAGACAGCTAATGATCCTAGATGAGCATTGTGATCCTTAATAATCGGATTCCTCAAAACTGCAAAAGTCATCATTTTAGCAAAAAGGTTAGTTTCCATCAGTGATCCCATAACATGAGCCTCCTCAGGTGTGAAAATTGGTATAATAGCATTAAAGCGAGTTTCTTGTTTACCATTAATAATTTCAATTTCATTGTATTTATGACCAACTTCCCCATATATGTTAACAAAATCCACAAGGGCTGTCACTCCAATTAAATCAAAGGGGGCTTCAACAATTTGAATAATATTATATGACCAAATATTTAAGACTGTACAGTTTAAGTTACGAAAAAGTACAGGAATGCCTGTTATGTTCCAAACAGTCGATAACTGGAGTTTATTGACTGAATTTAACAGTGTTAGAAATTTTGGTTCTTGTAAATCACTGACTGTTGAAGTGAGAGAAATCCTACAACAGTTTTCCGGTAAAACTTGTAATGCAAGAATATGGTGTTTTACTTTTTCAAATATTTTCACAAAATCATCTATATCCTTTTTAAAGTCATTGTCAGTATATCCTTTTAGTTGATAGGCCTTCTTTGAATAGTAGTGACTTGATACTGTTATTGAGTTCAAAACTACACCAGCTAATTCAATTTCTTTAAGATATTGTCCTTCCTCAATAAGTTTCTTTATTCCATTGATTTTTTCCCTGTGATTAGTTTCAATATTGGTGTAAACTCCCTTAAAACGCCCAGTAAAATTACCTCTTACATCTTTTATGTTCATAATCCTTAGAAATAGTTCATCACAAATTTTCTTTTCTATGTTAATAATCTCTCTCTCAAAAAAAAATTCTCTTTGTCTTTGTTATAAATTTGAATTATTCTCTGATTCCATTGTGTAATCAGTTGATCCATTATTTTTACATTTAAATCTTGAAATTGTAAATGAAGAATATATTCAGTTTTGCTATTTGTAAACATGTATATTTTTTCACCATTATATTGTTTAAGATAAACATACTCATCAAGATAAAATTCACTTTCTAATGTTCCACCAGGCAATAAAGAGCCTTCTACAGATAAACGTATTTTTACAGAACTGCAATGACTACTTATATTCTTCATTACATCTTCCATATCATCCATTTCAAGTACTTGAAATAAATTTGGTATTGTATTTCCAGTATTAAGTTGTGCTTGTAAAAATAAACTCTGTTTAACTGGATATTCTTTTCCAATTCCTAACACAAAAAATTCACACTTTTTTCCAACAGGACATTTCATTTTTTCAAGTTGAGTTTCAGCCTTATCTCTTGATACACTATGGAAGCCATCAGTAATAAAAAACACTTTAATATCTTTTGATTGACAACTTTCAATTTCCTCTTGAATTTTCTTTAATGCTCCGATTAAATCAGTAGAACTATTTCTAAAATCACTTTTTTGAATCTGTGGGCTACATCCCTTTTTCTCAATAACATCACTAAAGGTATACCTAACAGTTTCATTTCCACACTTCTCTAAAATAGGAGCCATATACTTATTCCATTGGTTCATTAATGCTGACCAATAAACACTCATTGAAGTTGAAGTATCAATCATCAGTATATTATATGATAATTGGGTAAAAAGGTCAGGGAGAGTAGAAGGTAAATGTAGAATAACATCCATCCTTCCTTCAGCCTGTAAAAAAAAAATTTCAATGTATTTTCATAAATATTATTAAAATTTTCGGCTACCTAACCTAAATTAACCCATAAAGACTACTAGGTACGACATATAATAATGAAAGAGAATGATAACTAATACTTACAATTTGTGAGGAAAGAAGATGATAAGCTTCAACCTTTACATTTATGGGAATAGATATTTCAATTCCATCCATTTTTCTGGTGAAAAAGTTGGTGGTAATGACCTGAGAAGATAACTTAATGAATGGTATCATGCGTTATCATTGGTATCATACGCTTCAGTATGACAGTCAGAGCATCCTCAACTGATTGTCATTCAGGAGGTATCCCACATTATAAGTCAGAGCATCCTCAACTGATTGTCATTCAGGAGGTATCCTACATTATAGTCAGAGCATCCTCATGATCGTCCTTCAGAAGGTATGGCTCCACAAGCAATTCTCTTTTCCACCAATAGACGAAATGTTCTAACTTGTAAAGTTTAATACTTTTCCCTATTTCACTGTTAAACTCGAGGTAACGACGGCTTATCTTGGCCCCAGCCTCTTTGTTCTCCATGTGAATTAGCACAAATGAACAGCCTAAGAGTTACATTCACTAATATATATACTGTCAGAATGATATGACGTCATTTCCTCTTAAAAGATCATTATGATATTATATTAAAAAGTAACATCTTTTACCACTCTTTTCCAGTACTGATTTAATGTGACGTACACACAAGGTGCCTGGGAGTTACTACCATAGTGTTCGACTGTAGTCATATTTATTTTCCAAATCTGATCATTGTAGTAATAACCAGTGGCTGCATCCTCAATTTCCTCTTTAGAGAGATCTAAGTCATATGACATATGACATTCTACAAGACTAGGGTCAGCTTTTTGTAGTTCACTCAAGGTGGTACCCATGCCTTGGGCAGATGTGGCAGGAGGTAATGGTAGACTCTCCACTGTGTCCTCGGCCTCGTCATCGAGTCGGGCCATGAATGTATCCACAAGGTCAACTTGGTCACCAAGCAGCTTTAAGATTTTAGAGAGAGAGAGAGAGTGAATGAATTTCATCACATTCACCTATAATTGTTGGGATATAAGTAGAGGTAGTAGATATTGGAAAATTAGTTTACATATTATTTTGATTATGGGGTGCTTTTTTTTATTGTAATAAAAAATAATAAGCATAATGACTACATCACTGAAATATATATACCAAATTAATAATAATTCTTCAGAAAAGAATTTATTAAGGTTGATATTCAACCAAAATAATACTAATATTGATGATTTATATCCAGGTTTATCGGAATCATCTTGTAGGTTAGCTCTCAATCGATTAATTTATATAATGTACTCAATAACAAAAAATATAGATGAGGTTAGTATTAGTAATCATCAAGTTCAATTTTGGAGTGAGCACAATTCTGAAATTTTCATCCAACAAATATATTATATCGCTGGTTTAACTACTAAACCAGCCTCAAATTTAATTAGTTATCATACAATTAAATATGATCCAGAAATGTTTATTAAAATATTAAAACAAAAGGCGCCTCAATCTTACAAATTACTACAACGTTTTGATTCGAAATTAATTTACTTTTCTCTTCTTACAAATTTATGGCATACTCTTCTCATGCAAAAAACACAAGTCATTAATATAATAAAGAACAGTATTATACATCATCTTATAAATAATTGTTTTTATAATGAGGACCAACCAATAATTGAATCTGGAATACTTGACATATACACACCTTTTTACAGTCCTATGCATATCAGTAAATTAATTAACAGTCATTGAACCTTACCATAAAAATACAAATAATATACATATTATAGAAACTAAAGATCTTACTCATTTACATTATGAACTTGTGATATCTTTACATAAAAAAACAGATATTGTATCTAATAAAATAACGGCAATGGTAGCTTACTTACCTAATAAATATAAAAATAATCATAACCTAATAAGATCTTTTCCCTATAAATTAATCAAAGATAATCCTTCAGATATATTAAAGAATATTTTAACTAATTATAAATATTTCTATACAAAAAATAGAGAAATAATGTTGGCGAAAAACTATAAAATTTTGAACAAAAAAAGTAGAAGTAGAAGTAAAAGTAGAAGTAAAAGTAAAAGTAGTAGAAGTAAAAGTAAAAGTAGTAAAAATAAAAGTAAAAGTAGGAGTAGAATTAAAAGTAAAAGAAGTAAAAGTAGAAGTAGAAGTACAAGTGGAAGTAGAAGTAAAAATATAAATAGAAATAAAAGTAGAAGAAAAAAAAGTAGTATAACAGGCAATAAAAATCGTGGAAATATAAATATGAAAAAAATACGTCAAAATAGTACTAGTACTAGTACTAGTAGTAGTAGTAGTGGTAGTAGCAGTAGGAATAATAGTCCAAAAAAATCGAGTTTAAGGTCAAATCAACCTAAAAAGAACAAAAGAGATCAAATTTTAAATAATAGAGTGAGTAAAACAAACCAAAGCAGAAGCCCTCTAAAAAGTATTTATTTTATACCCAAAAATAAAAAAAATACTAAAAAAGGATTGAAAAGTATATTAAAAAGTAGAAGATGGGATAACAACATTAATTATTTAGAATACAAAAATTAAATATTTTCGTATAATTTTCCATACCACTTATAATAAATAAAAATTTGGAATACAAAACATATATATAATAAAATAGATCTTTTTGGAATTTAAATAATTTTAAAATAATATGTTTCATAACTATAAGATGATGATAAGATTTTTCAGTCATAATTATAGAAGTATTTTTATTTTTATTTTGAATATGTGAAAATACTTCTTCATCACTCGATGCAAGTTGAACAGGAATCCTATTATGTTTAATTAGATACATAAGAATTCTAAATTGATTATGTTCATAAATATTACTTGTTATAATTTGTATTTTTTTTGTATATTCAATCATGTTTTCCAGTTCAATAGTAATATTATAACATAATATTAATAAATAAGTAATAAGTTAACTTTAATTGGTACATTTTTAACTCTTCTAATTTATTGAGATATCCTTTATAATCATAAGAGTTATGTTCAACATTCATATTTTTATTATTATAATTATATTATTATTAAAAAATATATATATATAAAAATAAACAAATTACCAAAATGCAAATATTTGTAAAAACTTTATCTGGAAAATCAATAACAGTAGATGTGGAGTCTAATGAATCTATTCAAAGTGTAAAAAACAAAATTCAAGATAAAGAAGGTATACCACCAGATCGACAGAGGTTGATATTTTCCAGGAAACAGTTAGATGATCAACACACTATAAGTGATTATAATATTCAAAAGGATTCAACCCTCCACTTGGTATTAAGATTACGAGGAGGAGGATAATCAATCATTAAAATTCCCTTTTATATTTTTTATTTTAAAAGGGCCACATACATGGCTTTCAATTTTTCCTCATAATATTTGAAAATGACATGCCGCCTAATTTTGTAAGTTAAGGAAACCAAACCAGATTCTGGAGTCCACGGAAATTGACAGAGATATACTGCTGAAGGTAAATGACAAATTCCATATTTCCTACCATAAGCCTTAATCTCATTTAAAATGGTTTTAATTATACAGGAATGTCGACAAAGTACCCTTACATCTGACGAATGAATATTTAAATGGGTACTCATCTTTATAATCATAGGAGGCGATGGCACAACTAAAGCTAAGATTATATTAGAATTTGGATAAACATAAACACATATTATCAATTAGAGGGTGAGTCTTCAGGAGAGATTCGATCTCACCTAAACTTACATATTCGCCATTCTTTAATCTCTGGAAATTTATTTTACGATCAATTATGCGTAACATTCCTGATTCACAATTAATCTCCCCAATATCACCAGTTTTAAAACTCCAAATACCTCTTTTGGATAAGAAAAAGTCTCCACCATCATCTCCTTTTCCAGTAATCCTTGAATATTCTCGGGCCACCATAGGACCACTCACAACAACTTCCCCTCTAGGATGCGGCTTATCTGTCGTTTTAAAATCTCCTTCAATCCAATCAATTAATGATAGTTTTACTCTATAATTAGGATCACCACAATGTAATACATCATCACTTTTGTTGCTGCTAGTAATACAAGCCGTAGTTTCTGTGGTACCATACCCTATTATTACTGAACAATTGAATAGCGTTCGAAGCTTTTGGTATGACTCTTTTGAAATTAAATCACCTCCAATGATAACTGTCATCAATCGATTACCAAAAAACTGCTCACATATTTTCCGTAAAATATATTTATCCCAAACATGAGTAATCCATTTCAGTTTATTTTTTTTTTCAAAGGCTATATGATCCCAAATTGAATAATTATTTTTTGTAATTCCATTCATTATATATTTTAACATAGAGGATACAAAAAGAACACAAGTAGGTTGAGCTTCAATAAAATCCCCATGACATCCTTCCAAGATCTGCGGACTTTTGTTAGTTAATGTAGAGGGTGAGGAATAGGCAATTGTAATATTCATAGCAATACAAGATAATTCAATTATTAATTCTGTGACATAAGCCAATGGAAGATATGCTAAGTATAAGTTCCCCAATTGTCGATAATCAGCACGAATACAAAATGCTGATACCGCAGAGAAAATATTACCATGAGTTAACTTCACTCCTTTAGGTTCGTCAATAGTACCACAGGTATACATGATAAATGCCACATCACTCTCATCAATATATTTAATGTTATCCTTACATATATCCTCATTTTCTTGGCCGGCAAATATTAAACTATAATATGAAATTATGTTAAAATTGTCACTCGTTTTATATGGTGAAACTGTTGGTCCTATTTTATTGATATGATCATCTAAGATAATGACATAATCTATTTGAGGACAAGTAGGTAAAATTTCCTTCTGGAGTTTAGCTAATAATGGTCCACAAGAGGTAATAATAATTCGAATTTCTGTTTCCAAAAGAGAATTGATAATTGTTTTGGGGGGCAAGTTTGTTGGAAGACTGACGACAATTACCCGTTGTCTAAGGCATCCAAGAGCTGCAATAAGCCATTCTTTCTGGGTTTCAGCATATATGGCAATCGATTGTTGTTGATTTACCCTATTATCATTATTATTATTATTAAAGTTAAAATAATAGTTTAAACCAATGCCGAATTTAATTACCAATTCATTGACCTCTTGATAAGACTGGTATATATATTTTCCTAGATTAAATTTTTCTATACATTTGTTTCCACCAAATCCTTGTCTTTTTTCTAAAAGCAGTCGAGTACCTAGACAATCATCTAAACCATAATTGGCAGCAGCAAATTGTAGAATAGAAGGGGCTGTAATTGCTTGAGACTTTATTAAATTATTAACTAGAAAAAATCCATCATATCTTCCTCCCTTTTTGAAGCTCATATTTAGAAAAAAATAGTCTTGGTTTCTTATTATATTTATATATATATATATATAAAAAATACAGATTCAGCACTTTGAGATTTGGAGAAACGACAATTTATATCATTACATTATTATTAGCTGTTTTACACTAATCAAGTGTGGACCACTCACTGAAGGTCCCAACACAATCCTGACTTCTCATCCTTTCCCTCCTTATCCTCGTCCTCTTTTCCTTCTTATTACTAATCACTTTCCACATTGATATTAAATTTAATTCTATCAAATGGAACTAGGTCATTAATATTTTTAGCTAACAGCTTACATTCCACCTCATTATGGCCATCCTGAAGCTCATGATACCCAAATTTTTGGTTGGTGTCGAGAGACGACTCTGTATGATGGTGTATTCCAGACGTCTGTTAAGATCGATGTTGAAGGATATGTTGTTGGCTGAAGTAATAAACAGAGAAAATAAATTTCCCCATAATCCTTCTCCTTATACAAATGTTGGATTCTCTACTGTCTGCTCCCATCTGTTGACATCATAGTATTTTGGGGTTACCAGGAGTAGGGGGAGAGGTTCAACAATCTCATCTCATCCTTATATTTGGCATAGGTACATGACTACTTTCCTTCATTTTGTTCTATTATTTAGATTTTTTGTATCATAACCCATATCTTCAGACCCCTCTACCTTAATGTTCAATTTTATATTTTTAAATATAATGTTCCTTGTCTCAATTTTAAATTCCACTTCATTGTTACCTTCTTGAAGTTCAAGTTTCATTACCACAAATGGCGGTAATGAATCTTCTTCCATTGGGAAATCATATTTTGAAAATCCCTGTATAAATAAATCTTGACTGGCTGCATGGGTACATGATATCCAGAGTCTATTCATGTAAATTGGTTTGGATTCATTTTGTGATCTTACTCGTATTGATTCTATATGATTATTTAACTGGACATCTCGTATTTCACTCAAATCAGTAACGTCAACACTATCTGAAATATTCCATGGAAATATTAAAACAATTGGGTTTTTGGAATAATATCCTTTATCATATACACAATTTTGCAATATTTTATTTATGTGAAAAGATTCACTATTATGCCAATATTTGTAAGCATTATTATAATTAATAAGAAAGGTATTAAAAGGTTTTACTATGGTATTTTCAATTTCAAATTTATTCTTAAGATTATATGATAATGGTAATGTAGGAACAATGAAAAAACCTGATTTTATTCTTATATCTTCCTCAATAAAAGGGAAGAATAGTGATTCTAAAATTGATTTCCTGTTGTATTGTTTCCCTGTTTGAGTCATAGAGAATTGTACCAGTTCCTGTGGCACAGAATTTTCTATTTGACTAATTGAAGAAGATTGTAATAGGCCTTGAAGAATTTCTTTGCCTCCTCCTTCACTTCCTCTTCCATCTGCGTCTGTTCCTTTGCCGCCACCTCCTCTTCCTTCACTTCCTCTTCCATCTGCATCTGCATCTCTTCCTCCTCCTCCTCCTTCACTTCCTCTTCCATCTGCATCTGTTCCTCCTCCTCCTTCACTTCCTCTTCCATCAGCATCTGTTCCTTTGCCGCCACCTCCTCCTCCTCTTCCTTCACTTCCTCTACCACCTGCATCTGTTCCTTTGCCGCCACCTCCTCCTCCTCCTCCTTCACTTCCTCTTCCATCTGCATCTGTTCCTTTGCCACCACCTCCTCCTCCTCCTCCTCCTTCACTTCCTCTTCCATCTGCATCTGCATCTGTTCCTTTGCCACCACCTCCTCCTCCTCCTTCACTTCCTCTTCCATCTGCATCTGTTCCTTCACCTCCTCCTCCTCCTCCTCCTTCACTTCCTCTTCCACCTGCATCTGTTCCTTTGTCGCCACCTCCTCCTTCACTTCCTCTTCCATCTGCATCTGTTCCTTCACCTCCTCCTCCTCCTCCTTCACTTCCTCTTCCACCTGCATCTGTTCCTTTGTCGCCACCTCCTCCTCCTTCACTTCCTCTTCCATCTGCATCTGTTCCTTCACCTCCTCCTCCTCCTCCTTCACTTCCTCTACCACCTGCATCTGTTCTTTCACCTCCTCCTTCACTGCCACTTACACTTCCACCTGCTGTATCTATTCCTTTATCTCTTCCTCTTTCTCCTCTTTTACATAAATAAATAATTATTATAACTGTTATAAAGAATAATATTATTATTAAAAATACAGTCATTGCTTATTGTTTTTTATTTAGGATAATTCAAAACCAAAAAAAAAAACTTTTTTCAAAATACTCCACCTCATATCTAAATTAACGAAATAAAATTGTTCTGCGCAGCTGAGTTGACCGCACATTGGATCGAAATCCTGGGTGCCCGCGAGAAACATTAGGTAGAGTTTCTTTCACCCTGATGCCCCTGATTCCTAGTAGTAATTAGGTACCTGGGAGTTAATCAGCTGTCACTGGCGGCTTGGTCTAACTAGGATCCGGTCACGGGAACACTAAATAACCCAAAATCATCTCAATATAACCTCAAGATATTCCTGTTACCAGGGTCATGTACAAATTATCATTAAAACATTAATATTGTTTTTAGAGAAATACAAAAAATGGAAAAGCAGCAGCAACAGCAGTGTCTTTTCAATTATAAACTGTTTTTTGATAATAAAAGGAACGTAAAATTTCCAGCCATTTTATGTTTACCAACATTTATATTATATACGTTTTCAATAATCTTAGATTATTACATTCAAGCTCTAAACCCTTCTTATCAAACCAACTCATCAACTATTCAGTCCGCCAATAATATCATAATTTCATCCTTTTTATATACACTTCAAACAGTCGTCAATATGGTGGTTTATGTAGATGATGAAGATGGTGATGACGACAGAGATAATAATGGTATCCAACTAAAAAGTCCCAAGGAACTTCATAATATTTTCTTATTCGAGGCCCAGTCTATTATTAATAGTAAAATTAAGAATAATAATAAATATAAAATTAAGCCTTCATTCTTTGCTTTAGAAACCTATATACCAAATGATATCAGTCGCTTAAAATATTTACAACAACTTTTTCAGACAAACTTTCGCATTAATGGAGTTTCAAATTTGGTAGATCTTCTGAATAAACTAGAAGCTGATGGGGCAGTACCTCTTGTTGAAGGCGAATTATCTTTCATTTCAACAGCCACATCTAAATTTCCACCCGGTTCATTGCATTATACGACAGCTACCACAAAAACATATCCTTTGCCTCAGCGTATGGGTACAAAATTTTGGGGCCCATTTTATTGGCGAATATTCCACACACTCGCCAAATATAGCCAGAAAGATGATCGGTTTAGAAAAGATTCCAACATAGCATATGTTATAAATAGCTATCCTAGCCTGTTGCCCATTATTGTTCCATGTCCACAATGTCGACAACATTATTACATTAATATTCGTCCCAGTAAGCTGTCTGATAATTTATGTCAGTTGGAAAATTCAACTCCCAACGATATATATTCTCATATTCATAACAGTGTTAGAGAATTTAATTCCCCTAAAATAATTGATACAATAGATCTTAGGTCAGCATTCATTAGGAGTATTTTGTCTAAACAAGATGTGGTTGATGTCTCTGTTCTATCATACATTACATTAGTGTTAGCTTTTGTATAAAAAGATACAAAGGAAGAGGATTCTGAGGAGTCTTTTTTGCTGCTACTGTTGTCAGTAACCACAATAAATATATATGTTTTTTGAAGACTGGGCCGGTTAATTTCATTTTCAAATTGTTCGACTAGCCGCCTGATATTTAGAGGTGAACTATTATAATGAGGCACATTTAGTAACTCTTCGTCTTCATTGTATCCATTTGCATTACCATGCGTCACATAAATAACAAGAAAGGAATTGGTACATATTGGTAGTTTGGGTGGAAGTATCTCTAACATCTCTAATAGATCATCATAAGTGCCATTATTCTCATTACTTTTTGATGGTAAATAGAGAAGCTGATAATTAAGACTTTTTAAAATAGTTTCAATATTCTTCATTATTGTCAGTTTTCTATGTTTAAATATACTATCAACAACAACACCAGCATAACAACCATCTGGAGGAGGTTGATATAGTGATGTAATCTGTCCTATGTCTATTTTGTTCTTCAACATGTTGAACTAAATTATAGTGAATGAAATGGTA
This sequence comes from Procambarus clarkii, assembly GCF_040958095.1. NCBI lineage: Eukaryota > Metazoa > Arthropoda > Malacostraca > Decapoda > Cambaridae > Procambarus > Procambarus clarkii. The sequence continues at coordinate 1,654,996 of NW_027189150.1, read as the reverse complement.
AGCTATATATATATATATATATATATATATATATATATACATTAGGAAAAAAAAAATAAGTTATATATTTTTGTTTATTATATTATGGTGGTTATAGTTATAAATTTATAATTCATATAGTTTATACAATTTTTTTAATATTCTATTTTAAGTTTCTAAGGGAATTATGATGGTGATCAAAATGGAACAATGATATGAGATATATAGTACTTGAAATTTTTCTTCTTCTTCTTTTTCTTCTTTTCCATCATCATCTGTTCTATTACCACATTTTTTTTTTTTTTTTTTTTTTTTGGGGGGGTGGGATGGATAAAGTTGGAGTTGGTGGTGGTTGTTGTGGTGGTGGTGGTGGTGGTGGCAGTAATTTAAGTACCTAAGGAAATGATGGTGATGGTGAAGATGGAGGGGTGTTAAAAACAACTTTTTATGATGAACATAATGGATCTTGGATAAGGTTAGCGTCTGTTTTTGCTGTGGATGTTGATGGAGATGGAGATATAAATGCTTGCGATGATTCTTCTACTGATAACTCTGAAGCCGAAATTTCTTTTCCTTTTCCTTCATCAGGTTCCATTACCACAACTTCGGGAATGGGTATATTTGGAATTGATGGTGGCAATGTTTTTTTATAAAACTTAATCAAAATACTTTCGCATTTGTCCATTTTTTTTATCTTCATGCCCTGCAATGATGCGGTATTTACTTTCTTCTCTTTGACTTTCTTTAAATACATGAAAAGTGTCATCCACTTTTTGGATAATTTCTTCCTTGGTTTTCAGTTTCCTATTACCTGAATTGTATGTAATTAAATATTTTTCGTCTTCCTGTTCTTCATTAATAATCATTAAATTACGATATAGAGCATTAGGAGATTGTGATTTCCTTTTGCGTGATTGTTTCTTGTTAGTTAATTCAACCACTTCAGGTTGATTAGCAATTGTTGCTATGTCCATAACTGATGCTGAAGTTTTAGTTTGAGTGGGATTCTTCCTAACCATTGTAAGGTTTGGGAGTCAAAGAATAAATAATATCAGAAGGAAGGGTACTGTACTTTATATAGGAACGCGATGTAATATTTTTTTCATAAATACTAACACTCTTTCACTATAATGACCTCTTACAAATGGTTAATGCCTATTAGGGGATATAAAAATACATCATTAAATATCGAAAAAGCTTTCATGGGTAAAAAAATTTCCCAATTGGGACAAAAACAACAATCATATTATACAATAAAACCTTTAAAGATTTCATTAGAAACTTATGATGACATTGTATTAAATATTTGCAACATTAAATCTAAATCTACTAATTTTGAAAGCAACATGAAAGGAAAACAAAATATTGGAAATGAAAATATATCGTATAAGTATATACGAATATCTAAATTAACAAACCAACTGGTTAAGACAGATCTAAAATATTTCATAGCATTTAGTCAGTCAATCTGTCCTAGTTGTTACTTTGTAAATTGTGTAATTTGTATTGATCGAAATAAATTTAAACGTTACATGAGTAATTATAAAGTTTTAACTAGAAACTTAAATGATAGTTATCCTCTTTTTATAAAGTGCTCTCAATGTCATTTAATTTTCAAACCCCATGAAGAATTATTATCAAGTGTATTCCCAAATGCAAATTCAGTCCAGGGTCTTTCTAATGCTATTTTTCGTTATCTTAAAGTGAGAAACCGTATTTTTCGTCCAACAACAGGTGGATGGCAATGTAAAGCATGCCAAACAAAATATGAACATTCATATGCTGAATTTAGAATTTACCTTAATCATATTTGGCAAGGAAATAGCTCATCAAAAGCAGATAATAATAACACTCATGATAAATTCCTCTTTAGAAACCCAAGAATATTATTTGAGCAACTTACAACCCAATCACAATTTGAATTAAGAAATGATCCTAATGAACTTAATTATAGTGTGCATATAAAGTTATCGAATGGAATTCACCGGTTAATTCCACCTTTAGCCTTCCTTATGAATCATCAACGATCATTGCCGTTTTACAAAAAACTTATTTCAGATCCTAGTGTAAATATGAGTAAAGTTAAAACGAGTTATGGATCAGTGTTGAGTCGAATGAAAAGTGGTAAATTTTCTTCTATACGTCAACATGGACACAATAAACGATACATTGGTTCAGCCCGCGTCATTATTACCCCCTGTAATGAACTTGAACCAGATGAATGTATTCTTCCTATTAGTGTATGGAGACGACTAGATTGTCCACGTTATGTTCTTGCCCACCGTTATCCTACACTTGATGATAGAAATTTTACCTTGCATCGGGTGAAAGCTTTTTGGATCTATCCAGTCATGGCTATCCCCACTAGCATTGTGCATGGTAATCATGCCGACTTCGATGGTGATGCCATGCAAGTTATTCCAGTAAGTCATAATGTGGCTTCTGAAGCTGAAGCCGTTATTCTTTTCCATCCTCGTACAAATTTTGTCTTACCAGGTAGTCTACGTTTAGCTTTTGATCATGATGAAATTTTAATGTTATATTACCTATATGGTCTTAATAGAAATGAAATTCATGGAGCTCTGTATCGTTTAGCTATAACTGAATCTTCCACGAGAGCATATGATATATTCATTCATCTTAGAAAGATTTGTCATAAAATAACTAAAACTCAAAAAGTTTTTTCGATATCTTATAATGATTTGCTACAGTTTATTCGTCAACCTACACCATCCTATGTTGATTTTGTTGAAAAAATATTTCCTAGTGTAAGTAATAATAATACTATAAAATGTATGATTCAGTCTGAATCATCTCGTTTTTCAATCGATCATTTATGGCAGATTGTCGGCAAAATAAATGAACGAGCTCATCAAAGTTTTCTTGAAGGAATGAACCGTCAAAGCTTTATTAAAATGGCCCAACTGTCACGTGATGCATCTAATAAAGACATAGCTCTATATGGATATGCTTATATAAAACTATTGTATTGTACTTGTTTACTTATTTGTGGTTATGACGGTAGAATTTATACACCACGTGGAATTCTCGCTGCTGACTGTCTGGAAGATATTTTATAATTTAGTTTAATTTTAGTGGAAGAAAAGAAAAGAAAAGAAGAACGAGAGAGAGAGAGAGTGAATAAGAGAGAGAGAGTGAATGAGAAAGAGAGAGTGAATGAGAAAGAGAGAGAGTGAATGAGAAAGAGAGAGAGAGAGAAAGAGAGAGTGAATGAGAGAGAGAGAGTGAATGAGAGAGAGAGAGAGTGAATGAGAGAGAGAGAGAGAGTGAATGAGAGAGAGAGAGAGAGAGAGAGAGAGAGAGAGTGAATGAGAGAGAGAGTGAATGTGAAAGAGAGAGAGAAAGAGAGAGTGAATGAAATTATTTAGGATGTGGTGCTAGTTTATAAATTGACTTCATACACAGTTTAAACTGTAGATATGATAAATAAAACCCAGTAGGCTCAGAAATCTATACTGGTTGATTAAATGGGTAAAAGGGAAAGGAGTCAACTCCCAAAATAATGAAAAACATTTGCTTTCTCACTAGCAACAACGAACAATGAGACATAATGTCATATAAATTAAGAGCCCCCCCCCCCCCCCACCACTTCTCTCCACCGGGAGAGTAGCACCCTGAGCCCTCCGTCAGACCTTCAGTTTGTGGCTCCAGTGTGCCTCATCCACATCGTGCTCAACCTGCTCCCAGCCACACACACCCACCGCTCCACAACACATTCAGTATACATCTATCTTTTGACCAATCAATAAGCAACATACTGGTCGTCCTACTTCTGGAGGATTTACAGTAAGATTAAAGTTGTATTATTATTATTATTATTATTATTATTATTATTATTATTATTATTATTATTATTATCCTTTTGTCATATATTTGATTATTAAAGGTTTAAAACACTTTAGTGCACAAAAAAGTGAATGTCACCAAAGCATTTGCTATCCCACCACGAAGTAAATAAACACAAAGATGACTCGCCGTGACACCCAAACAGAAAGTAAATGTTCATACTCTTTCGTTTGTTACCAACCTCACAGTCATCCTACAGCGCTTATTTTGATATCACGGAACTCACAATAAAATTCCCCACCCAGACATATGCCTATCAATGTCTAATTATGTTCCACACAAGTGTGGGAACTGGGCGAAGTGTTAGCCGTGATTTCAGCAGCGACAACACTGTTGTGATTGTACCCATGAGCATAAAAACTTTTTTTAATTTGCTCATGTTTTTCAAGTTAACCGTTTTTTTTGGTTTGTATAGTGTTCGGAATAAAATTCTCTACATAGACATATGGATATAAATGTAGAATCATGATCGCGGCCAACACAAGAGTGTGTGGAGTGCGCGATTACCCACGTTGTGTCACCAATTCAATAGTCTCTCCTTCAAATTACAATACATTACCGTTTTCTCAAATAGGCACTGTAGTGCCTATTAGAGAAAACAAGAAATTTAATGGCAAACATATTCATACAAACCCCAAGTCGATGGAGTAGTATATATCCACTATAACACAGTCCGTAAATGTAAGTCGTGATCTGACAAGCACTTAAATAAACCTTCCCGTAAATCCAAATGAAGTTCTCAGAAAAGTGTTAATTAATTAAATTTAATTTTCAAATTATTGAACTGTCCTTTTTTTTTTTTTTTTTGCCTCATTTTTCTCTGAAATGATATACTTTCATTATGAAATAGTCAATTTTTCTAATAAATTATGGTAATTTCCTTTTTTTTTTTTTTTTACAGTTAAAGATGGTGTGTTGTTCATTATGCAGAAATTAAATAACTCTTGACTGTCCCATTTGGCATTAATAATGGATTTGCAGAAGAAGAAGAAAAAAACAAAAACAAAAAAAAAAAAGTTGAAAAAGAAAGATCATGATAAGCAAACAACTGCTAATATTGATCTAGAAATTTTATTTATAGAAAACGATAAAGAATTAGATTATAAAGAATTAGATGTTTTTTTACCAAATAACACTCTGTTCAAATACATTTTATATCCATATTATTTTTCCCAATCTATCTCCAGAAAAAATAAATGGGTTAAGGATTATTTAATGACTGACAATAAATCAATATCATTCATTAGAATAACAGATATAATTTATCAACATGCACAGTCATTAAATAGTGACAAACTAAAAATGTTGACTGTACTATTTGAAAGTGTTATCATCAAGTCAAGTAATGATGAAATTGATTAAACAAATGTAAAATGTTTCACTTTATAAAAAAACTAATTGGGTTATATTTATATGGCAGAAGAATATTATAGTATTATAATACAAGAACAAAAAAAATAAAAAAATATATGACAGTATATTTATCTTTCTTCTACCTTTCTCTTCTTGTAAACTTAAATATGAAACCCAAACTAGTTGAATTATCCATGCTACATTATGTGTGGATATATTCATGGAATGTTGAAGAACAAGAATTTTATGGGATTCCAGTGCCTCAAAATCAAATTCAAGATAGTGGTTTAAATCGTGAAAATATAGTACCACAAGACCCTATACGAGTAATTTTTGATGCATCAAATTTTGATCACTTAGTTTTAGTTACACAACAACGTGAACTATTTGATCGTTCTATGATATTTTTGTATAATTGTGGGCTAATAGATTATTATACTCTTGAAGCTGAACATAGTCAGAGTGGTCATTTGATTATGGGCGAAGCCTCATTGGAAGATTTGCAATTGGAAAAATATCGAGGTTATGCCGCTCGCGTTTTTTGTAAAGGTTATCGTAGGTGTATGGATCTCTTTAACTTTCTAAAATATAACTATCATCGTTTGGTATTAATGCTATGGGTAAATATTTTAATTCATACCAATGTTATTTTGACTGTGAACGACGACACAATCCAAAATTTCAATCTAGGGGTTTATTTAAAGTACATGACAATCAACTTGTTTTTGTGAGTGGGGATATCGACAACTTTTTTCCACCATATCGGATCCTCTCATTTGATATAGAAACTAGTCGGCATGATTTAACTGGTGCCATTCCTCTAGGGGATAGTTAATATGATAGGTTAGTTGCTACTTCTTTTCAAACAGCAACTGTAATGAATGCCCAATATCCAACTGAATTAAGTGACATAAATACCCTTTTGGTTGTATATTATCCAAATTCTCAAAACAAAAATAGAGAATTTTCCATGATAACTAAACAAGGAATTTCGATCCATGTTGAATTATATTCTTCAGAAAAACAGACTCTTTCTCGATCTTTGGAGTTACTAAGCAAACCTCAACATATTTTCGCTACTGGTTATAACACTGATGGATACGACCATCCATTCCTCTTCAAACGAACACTATTTCATGGTCTTTTACCTAGACATTTATTTTTCCACACTTACACTTTAAGGTCATATTGTGATATGAGAACCGTACCCCATATGACTCCACCTTGGATTTTAGATGTAGATGTTATGATTTGCCGTAAAAAAAAATTTACAGTTGGTAAGTTTCTTGAACCACCTTCTGATAGTTTAGATGCTTGTGCAGAAGCTATAATGGGCCGCAATAAAGTAGATTTTAATATTGTAGCTATAAATAAAATGTATAAAAATTTAGAAGACAATGGAGAGGAACCGAATAGTTTTTTTTTTGAAAATTTTCTAGATTATTGTACTGTAGATGTGGATCTGGTCACTCAATTGAATGGGCACCTTAATACTATTAGAATTACAATGGGTTTATCTCGTATGGGCGACCTTGACCCATACCATTGTCTTGGTGCCAGTTCTACAGCTATTGTGAGACGTTACCTTATAAATTTACTTAATTCAATTTATACGGCTCCTATTGACGAACATCTCATTAATAAAGTAAGCTGTTATTCACAATCTCAATGGGAAATAGGTCGTATTCTTCCACAAAATCGATACGCTAGACATTCCATCGAACAAAAGGATCATTTGGATACAGGTAGAAAAAACACTTACAAAGGCGCTGAAGTTCTTGAACCGAAAATTGGAGTACATTTAGCTTCTAATACTCATTCAATATTTGTTTTTGATTTTTGTTCATTATATCCTAGTTTAATTATTGACTATAATTTAAATCGAGGGTTCGTGACTCGAATTTCACGTTGTCAACTCCCAGAAGTTGATGAAAATTTATTTCATATACTTATTAGGGATGAAGATCCTTATTTTGCTTATGTTAGTGTTAAAGTCCAAGAAGGAAAACCATACACTCAATCACCATTACGTCAGATATGTGAAAAATTAGTAAATGAACGAGGTATTATGAAAAAATTAGGAATGACCACTCAAGCTAACGCTCTTAAGATTATGGTAAATTCTATTTATGGGGCAATGGCGGCCATTAAACTACTCGCTGATGAACTGGTCCCATGCATGGTTACTGGTTATGGTCGGTATCATCTTAATCGGGCTCAACATTTTTATACTAAAGATGAAAATGGAATTGGAGCGACAGTTTTATATGGCGACACTGATTCATTATTTCTGAAGGTATCTCGTTCAGCAGGAACTGGAGATGAATTGGCTAATCGTTATAATACTAATCTCAGACAAGATATACCTTCTACATGTTATCTCAAACTAGCTTTCGAAAATGCATTTGGTGTTCTAGTGCTAATAAAAAAAAAACATTATATGGCTATACAAGAAAGACAAGTTGGCAATAAATGTAAAATCAGTGGTTATAAAAAACGTATCAACCTTAGTAATCATCGTGACTTACCAAATTTATTGCAACATGTTCTTATGATTTTACGGGACAATGACCCAGCTCACATTTTTAAGAATATTAGAAATGAAGTAACACAATGGTTTAATCAAATAATAAATCAAAATGATGATGAGATCAACCACCAGCGGTTTTTGAGTACCATTAAAATTCGACCTCTTCATATGTATAAATCAACTAGTTGCATTCATTATTGCTTGGGAACTAAAATTGAGCAACTTCATCCAGGTACAATAACAGCAGAAGGTGGTACTCATATTTCATACTATACAATGGTACCATTAGTACCAAGGGCTTTAACTTTACCCAAGAGTGTGTGTCTATGTCCAGCTATTACATATAGACCCCAAATACAAATAATTAATCGTTTAATGGGATTAATTTCTGATATAGGCCAAACTGTTAATGCTCTTATTCAGACTGCTGATTCAGAAAATGCGTCTCAATATAGAATAGAAAACTTAAGCTTGGATTATCAAAAAAATGAAAGATATCAGCTGTATGAAAAACATGTTGCACATGGTTATAGAGTTTGTAATCTGAGTGCCTGTGAGCTTTTGTTAAATATTCCTTGCATTGAAATAACTTCAATATGGCCCTCATTTCATTACGAGTGTTTAGAAAATTCAAAATTTTATATGTCGTCTTTGACTAGAAAACATAAATGGTGGTATAGTACTACTACTACTACTACTAATAATAATAATAATAATAATAATAAGAATAATAAGAATAAGAATAAGAAAAAAAATTCTGAATGTAATTTTATTTTACGTACAACTTTTCATTATGATAAGACCAAAAGAAAAATGTGGGTGACTCTAGATTCTGATGCTCAATGTCGAAAATTTAGCAATTTAAAAAATATATCACATTTTCTTTCTGGTAATGTAAGTAAACTGACACATTTGGTACCAACGATCTCAACGATCCCGTCAACTGACTTAGAAATGGCAAATGAATTTAATAGTTTCTTTTCATCGGTTGGTGCTAATCTTGCCAGTAAAATCCCACAGACTCAGACACATATCTCTCAGGCAGCTATCCAAACTCTCTTCTCCTTTCACCAATCAGCCCTGCAGATGTTGTGTCCATCATACATTCTCTAAAAACCAAGGCAGGGAACACCAGTGAAATTCCGTCCATTGTGTACAAGAGAGCCTCCCATGCCCTTGCCCCACCCATAGCACTACTGTTCAACAAATCTATAGAGTATCACACCTTCCCTGATATCCTCAAAAAAGCAAGAGTAACGCCAGTCCATAAAGGAGGCAATCCGGCGGACATAAACAATTATAGACCAATATCAAATTTACCCATTCTATCAAAAATATTTGAAAAAATTATTTACAAACAGCTCTATTCCTACCTTGTAAAATTCGACATACTCAGCCCCTGCCAGTTTGGCTTCCGGTCCCAAAAGAGTACCAATGATGCAATCATTAGTCTCCTTGACATTATATACTCAGCCCTTGACAAAAATGAGTTTCCGATTGGACTCTTCATTGACCTAAGAAAAGCCTTTGATACTGTTAATCACAACTACCTCTTACTTAAACTCCAGCATTATGGAATCCGAGGCCTTGCCCTTGACTACATCCGATCCTATCTTAGTGACAGACACCAATATGTAACCATCAATGATACAACTTCTTCCACTCTACCAATTACCGTTGGAGTGCCACAGGGCAGCATCTTAGGACCTCTTCTATTTCTTATATATATAAACGATCTGCCTAATGTCTCTTATATTCTCAAACCTATATTGTTTGCTGACGATACTACCCTTATCTACTCAAACCTCAACCCACATACACTAAATAATGTTGTGAATAATGAATTAAAAAAAGTCCACTTATGGATGTCAACGAACAAACTAACATTAAACATCGAAAAGACTTACTACATCTTATTTGGAAGCAAATCATCAAATGCAATTCAGCTACAGATAGACAACATTAACATCAGTAATAAAAATGATGGCAAGTTTCTTGGCCTATTCCTAGACAAGAGACTCAACTTCAGCACCCACATTCAACACATAACTAAGAAAGTCTCTAAGACAGTTGGTATACTCTCCAAAATCAGATATTATGTTTCTAACTCTGCTCTCCTCTCACTATATTATGCACTAATCTACCCCTATCTTAATTATGGTATCTGTGCATGGGGGTCTACCACTGCAAACCACCTTAAGCCCATCATCACACAGCAAAAATCTGCTATCAGAATAATAACTAACTCTGCTGTCAGACAACACTCAGCTCCCTTGTTTAAATCCCTAAACTTGCTAAATATTAACTCCCTCCACACATTCTCTTGTGTCAACTACATTTACAAAACCCTGTTCTTAAATGCAAACCATGCTCTGAAACTCTCCCTGGACAGATGTAATAGGACCCATTATCACCACACCAGAAATAAATATCTCTTTGATATCCCCAGGGTCAAACTTAATCTGTGTAAACACTCTATGCAAATTAAGGGACCTAGTCTATGGAACTCACTCCCTAGTGAATTGAAAAACTGTAAAACTTTTGCCTTATTTAAAAGCAAAACCAAAAAGTACCTAACTTCATCTATTTAGTTTCCTACACTGAGCTTTAAATTTGCTCTGTACCTAGTGTTACCCAATCTCCTAATTTTTATGTAATATCAAACAACCTTATCATTGTGTTCATTGCTGTCTTCTTTTATGTGCTAGCCATATGCTGTATTGTGACTACCAATTTTTGTCAACTACCATTCAAGCTGTCATTGCAATCAATCTTATATTGTTTCTGCTGTATTGTGCCTACCAATTTGTTGTCAACTACCATTTTAAGCTGTCATTGCAATCAATCATAGCTACCTATGTGCTTTAATATACTGTACCTATAATTTTCTCTCATCTTTTTTTTTTTCATTCCATGTAATCTGTTATCATTTTTTGTCTATAAATTTTGCAAGTATTTACCTCCTTAAAATTTTCTTAGATTAAGGACCTGCCCGAAACGCTGCGCGTGCTAGTGGCTTTACAAGACTGTAATTACCATATTTGTATCCTCACATTCCTTATGTACATTCTTGTATATGCATAAATAAATAAATAAATAAATAAATGGTGAATAGTAGCAATATTAATAATACAGACATTTTATTCACATTAAATTCTAACTGTTTCGAAGAGATGTTAGCCTTTTTTTATTTTTGTTTATAGTTTGGAGTGTGATATGTATGATATAATTATGGAAAATAAACAAAATAAGATAGATAATGATGATGATCGGTGGTTAATTATATTACCATTTGTCGCCATAAGGCGAGACACATTGGCAGAAAATTCATATTATACATTTTATTAAAAGTTATATATATATATATATATATATATATATATATATATATATATATATATATATATATATATATATATATACATATATATATATATATATATATATATATGTATATATATATATATATATATATATATATATATATATATATATATATATATATATATATATATATATATATATATATATATATATATTTTTTTTTTTTTTTTTTAAAGTCAGTCAGTATATAATTAGGATATCAAAAGTTCATAACTCATTATATCATTTTGACTCTTTCATACAATGAATACCTCAGGATATTATGGTCAATATTTACCTTCTCCTACCTATCCACCAGCAGCAACAACACAACTACAGCAACAACAAACAATAATTCAGGCAAAAAATGCAACCTCAATATATCACCAACCAACGACTACAGATGGAATTTATCAATCTCACCCTCCTCCCCCTCAACTTCAAACTGAAGAAAAGTATTATAGCACCCTCAACTTCATCAACGAAGATGAAGAGGTTATGGAAATTATTGCAGGAATGCTGAACAAAGCTTCAAGTTCGAATTATTATATACTTCCCAATGAGCCACCCAATATTCACAAAAAATTGATAACCATCGAAAATTTAAGAGAGTTGAATAAAAACAATATTTTAGAGAAATTAACTAAATTTAAAGAACAATATGAAAAACTCGGTAGTTCTGTATTTGAAGAAAAAATCAAGGCAAATAACCAAAACAACATGAAATATTATAGAATTAACAATGATTATTTAACTAGCTTAACCGTTAAGTTGTTGGAGGTCAAATCTTTTATAGTTTCGGGAGGAACAAAATTTGCCTTAGTACCTAATAAGATTGGAAATATTGAATTCGGTGAAGATATTCAGAAAATATTTGAAGAAAATCTAATCCAACCAATAGCTGAGGCATTAAAAATTGATAAACCTTCCCAGGGTAAAATCTGGAGCGCATCAATGTATATAGATGGTCATAAAGATAAACAATGTTCTTTAAAATGTAATGAAATACTTATACAAAAACAGCCACAATTTCAGAACGAGTGTTTGCGTCAATGTATAAATTTATGTGTTCAATTTTGTCCTTTTGTGGCCAACTCTAAAGAAGATGAAGTTTACATGGGTTCGCCGCTAGGAAATGTTTACATCAAAAACTCTTTAGAGTCATGTTTATTACCACAGTACTTACACCTGGGGTCGTACTGACATTTCAAAACCAAATGCCCCCAATAATAACACTTCAGGCATAATTTTGGCTTCTCTTGGTATTTTGAAACTTTTCTGTAGCCTAGTCCTTGTACAAAAATTTTTTTAGGAGCCTCACCTTTTATTAAAGCTATAACCTGACTTTGTTTTTTATAATGAACAATGTTTCTCTTTACCCAAACAACACTGTCATTGTAAAGGAGATGATCGGGATCCAAGTAAGTTGGATATTTGAAAAGTATGACCTTTGTGAAAATACCTTCTTCTGGAACAACCATCACAATATTCTGAAAGCCATCTGTAGTTAAATGTTTAACTGCCTCTTCTGTTCCAACTGTGATATATGGCTGCTGAAGACCCTGACCCTCCTTGAACACTGGTTTAAAATCTGAATACTCCATAGCTAAACGTACAGTCCACACCATCTTTTCATTGAAGTTCAGTAGGCATGTTTTAGGAAATAACAACCGCCTCCTTAGGCAGACCGCCTCAGTCATTTCATTAACACATAAGTTACTCACTCTTATCACTGTAATCGTTGAGAATCACTAATTCACACTGTATATTTAGCTAGTTGTTTGATTACTACTACTACTACTAATTTCTGTTGATTCCAAAAAAAAAAAAAGTTTGCGGCACAGGGGCATTTGGTATGCTCAATGTCCTAAACTTCCTCTTACAAATTAGGAATAAATATTCGTTCACAAATTAGTTGTGAAATTCGATCTCTCTTTTTCACAATAAAATATACTTTAGAATAATTGAAGAGAACCACAGAAACATTTCACTATCAATGACACCACCCCTAACATCAATGTGATTAAAAACAAAAAAAAAAAGTAAGACCAGATCTTGGAGCTATTCTTCATAACAACCTTCTGGTACTTTTACTTGAATATCTATCTTGATTACACCTTTTCCTTGTGCTGGCA
>NW_027189150.1:1578261-1641269 GCF_040958095.1 Procambarus clarkii | reverse complement strand
ATTATTATACTCTTGAAGCTGAACATAGTCAGAGTGGTCATTTGATTATGGGCGAAGCCTCATTGGAAGATTTGCAATTGGAAAAATATCGAGGTTATGCCGCTCGCGTTTTTTGTAAAGGTTATCGTAGGTGTATGGATCTCTTTAACTTTCTAAAATATAACTATCATCCATTTGGTATTAATGCTATGGGTAAATATTTTAATTCATACCAATGTTACTTTGACTGTGAACGACGACACAATCCAAAATTTCAATCTAGGGGTTTATTTAAAGTACATGACAATCAACTTGTTCTTGTGAGTGGGGATATCGACAACTTTTTTCCACCATATCGGATCCTCTCATTTGATATAGAAACTAGTCGGCATGATTTAACTGGTGCCATTCCTCTAGGGGATAGTTAATATGATAGGTTAGTTGCTACTTCTTTTCAAACAGCAACTGTAATGAATGCCCAATATCCAACTGAATTAAGTGACATAAATACCCTTTTGGTTGTATATTATCCAAATTCTCAAAACAAAAATAGAGAATTTTCCATGATAACTAAACAAGGAATTTCGATCCATGTTGAATTATATTCTTCAGAAAAACAGACTCTTTCTCGATCTTTGGAGTTACTAAGCAAACCTCAACATATTTTCGCTACTGGTTATAACACTGATGGATACGACCATCCATTCCTCTTCAAACGAACACTATTTCATGGTCTTTTACCTAGACATTTATTTTTCCACACTTACACTTTAAGGTCATATTGTGATATGAGAACCGTACCCCATATGACTCCACCTTGGATTTTAGATGTAGATGTTATGATTTGCCGTAAAAAAATTTTACAGTTGGTAAGTTTCTTGAACCACCTTCTGATAGTTTAGATGCTTGTGCAGAAGCTATAATGGGCCGCAATAAAGTAGATTTTAATATTGTAGCTATAAATAAAATGTATAAAAATTTAGAAGACAATGGAGAGGAACCGAATAGTTTTTTTTTTTGAAAATTTTCTAGATTATTGTACTGTAGATGTGGATCTGGTCACTCAATTGAATGGGCACCTTAATACTATTAGAATTACAATGGGTTTATCTCGTATGGGCGACCTTGACCCATACCATTGTCTTGGTGCCAGTTCTACAGCTATTGTGAGACGTTACCTTATAAATTTACTTAATTCAATTTATACGGCTCCTATTGACGAACATCTCATTAATAAAGTAAGCTGTTATTCACAATCTCAATGGGAAATAGGTCGTATTCTTCCACAAAATCGATACGCTAGACATTCCATCGAACAAAAGGATCATTTGGATACAGGTAGAAAAAACACTTACAAAGGCGCTGAAGTTCTTGAACCGAAAATTGGAGTACATTTAGCTTCTAATACTCATTCAATATTTGTTTTTGATTTTTGTTCATTATATCCTAGTTTAATTATTGACTATAATTTAAATCGAGGGTTCGTGACTCGAATTTCACGTTGTCAACTCCCAGAAGTTGATGAAAATTTATTTCATATACTTATTAGGGATGAAGATCCTTATTTTGCTTATGTTAGTGTTAAAGTCCAAGAAGGAAAACCATACACTCAATCACCATTACGTCAGATATGTGAAAAATTAGTAAATGAACGAGGTATTATGAAAAAATTAGGAATGACCACTCAAGCTAACGCTCTTAAGATTAAGGTAAATTCTATTTATGGGGCAATGGCGGCCATTAAACTACTCGCAGATGAACTGGTCCCATGCATGGTTACTGGTTATGGTCGGTATCATCTTAATCGGGCTCAACATTTTTATACTAAAGATGAAAATGGAATTGGAGCGACAGTTTTATATGGCGACACTGATTCATTATTTCTGAAGGTATCTCGTTCAGCAGGAACTGGAGATGAATTGGCTAATCGTTATAATACTAATCTCAGACAAGATATACCTTCTACATGTTATCTCAAACTAGCTTTCGAAAATGCATTTGGTGTTCTAGTGCTAATAAAAAAAAACATTATATGGCTATACAAGAAAGACAAGTTGGCAATAAATGTAAAATCAGTGGTTATAAAAAACGTATCAACCTTAGTAATCATCGTGACTTACCAAATTTATTGCAACATGTTCTTATGATTTTACGGGACAATGACCCAGCTCACATTTTTAAGAATATTAGAAATGAAGTAACACAATGGTTTAATCAAATAATAAATCAAAATGATGATGAGATCAACCACCAGCGGTTTTTGAGTACCATTAAAATTCGACCTCTTCATATGTATAAATCAACTAGTTGCATTCATTATTGCTTGGGAACTAAAATTGAGCAACTTCATCCAGGTACAATAACAGCAGAAGGTGGTACTCATATTTCATACTATACAATGGTACCATTAGTACCAAGGGCTTTAACTTTACCCAAGAGTGTGTGTCTATGTCCAGCTATTACATATAGACCCCAAATACAAATAATTAATCGTTTAATGGGATTAATTTCTGATATAGGCCAAACTGTTAATGCTCTTATTCAGACTGCTGATTCAGAAAATGCGTCTCAATATAGAATAGAAAACTTAAGCTTGGATTATCAAAAAAATGAAAGATATCAGCTGTATGAAAAACATGTTGCACATGGTTATAGAGTTTGTAATCTGAGTGCCTGTGAGCTTTTGTTAAATATTCCTTGCATTGAAATAACTTCAATATGGCCCTCATTTCATTACGAGTGTTTAGAAAATTCAAAATTTTATATGTCGTCTTTGACTAGAAAACATAAATGGTGGTATAGTACTACTACTACTACTAATAATAATAATAATAATAATAATAATAATAAGAATAATAAGAATAAGAATAAGAAAAAAAATTCTGAATGTAATTTTATTTTACGTACAACTTTTCATTATGATAAGACCAAAAGAAAAATGTGGGTGACTCTAGATTCTGATGCTCAATGTCGAAAATTTAGCAATTTAAAAAATATATCACATTTTCTTTCTGGTAATGTAAGTAAACTGACACATTTGGTACCAACGATCTCAATGGTGAATAGTAGCAATATTAATAATACAGACATTTTATTTACATTAAATTCTAACTGTTTCGAAGAGATGTTAGCCTTTTTTATTTTTGTTTATAGTTTGGAGTGTGATATGTATGATATAATTATGGAAAATAAACAAAATAAGATAGATAATGATGATGATCGGTGGTTAATTATATTACCATTTGTCGCCATAAGGCGAGACACATTGGCAGAAAATTCATATTATACATTTTATTAAAAGTTATATATATATATATATATATATATATATATATATATATATATATATATATATATATATATATATATATATATACATATATATATATATATATATATATATATATATATATATATATATATATATATATATATATATATATATATATATATATATATATTTTTTTTTTTTTTTTTAAAGTCAGTCAGTATATAATTAGGATATCAAAAGTTCATAACTCATTATATCATTTTGACTCTTTCATACAATGAATACCTCAGGATATTATGGTCAATATTTACCTTCTCCTACCTATCCACCAGCAGCAACAACACAACTACAGCAACAACAAACAATAATTCAGGCAAAAAATGCAACCTCAATATATCACCAACCAACGACTACAGATGGAATTTATCAATCTCACCCTCCTCCCCCTCAACTTCAAACTGAAGAAAAGTATTATAGCACCCTCAACTTCATCAACGAAGATGAAGAGGTTATGGAAATTATTGCAGGAATGCTGAACAAAGCTTCAAGTTCGAATTATTATATACTTCCCAATGAGCCACCCAATATTCACAAAAAATTGATAACCATCGAAAATTTAAGAGAGTTGAATAAAAACAATATTTTAGAGAAATTAACTAAATTTAAAGAACAATATGAAAAACTCGGTAGTTCTGTATTTGAAGAAAAAATCAAGGCAAATAACCAAAACAACATGAAATATTATAGAATTAACAATGATTATTTAACCAGCTTAACCGTTAAGTTGTTGGAGGTCAAATGTTTTATAGTTTCGGGAGGAACAAAATTTGCCTTAGTACCTAATAAGATTGGAAATATTGAATTCGGTGAAGATATTCAGAAAATATTTGAAGAAAATCTAATCCAACCAATAGCTGAGGCATTAAAAATTGATAAACCTTCCCAGGGTAAAATCTGGAGCGCATCAATGTATATAGATGGTCATAAAGATAAACAATGTTCTTTAAAATGTAATGAAATACTTATACAAAAACAGCCACAATTTCAGAACGAGTGTTTGCGTCAACGTATAAATTTATGTGTTCAATTTTGTCCTTTTGTGGCCAACTCTAAAGAAGATGAAGTTTACATGGGTTCGCCGCTAGGAAATGTTTACATCAAAAACTCTTTAGAGTCATGTTTATTACCACAGTACTTACACCTGGGGTCGTACTGACATTTCAAAACCAAATGCCCCCAATAATAACACTTCAGGCATAATTTTGGCTTCTCTTGGTATTTTGAAACTTTTCTGTAGCCTAGTCCTTGTACAAAAATTTTTTTAGGAGCCTCACCTTTTATTAAAGCTATAACCTGACTTTGTTTTTTATAATGAACAATGTTTCTCTTTACCCAAACAACACTGTCATTGTAAAGGAGATGATCGGGATCCAAGTAAGTTGGATATTTGAAAAGTATGACCTTTGTGAAAATACCTTCTTCTGGAACAACCATCACAATATTCTGAAAGCCATCTGTAGTTAAATGTTTAACTGCCTCTTCTGTTCCAACTGTGATATATGGCTGCTGAAGACCCTGACCCTCCTTGAACACTGGTTTAAAATCTGAATACTCCATAGCTAAACGTACAGTCCACACCATCTTTTCATTGAAGTTCAGTAGGCATGTTTTAGGAAATAACAACCGCCTCCTTAGGCAGACCGCCTCAGTCATTTCATTAACACATAAGTTACTCACTCTTATCACTGTAATCGTTGAGAATCACTAATTCACACTGTATATTTAGCTAGTTGTTTGATTACTACTACTACTACTAATTTCTGTTGATTCCAAAAAAAAAAAAAAGTTTGCGGCACAGGGGCATTTGGTATGCTCAATGTCCTAAACTTCCTCTTACAAATTAGGAATAAATATTCGTTCACAAATTAGTTGTGAAATTCGATCTCTCTTTTTCACAATAAAATATACTTTAGAATAATTGAAGAGAACCACAGAAACATTTCACTATCAATGACACCACCCCTAACATCAATGTGATTAAAAAAAAAAAAAAAAAAGTAAGACCAGATCTTGGAGCTATTCTTCATAACAACCTTCTGGTACTTTTACTTGAATATCTATCTTGATTACACCTTTTCCTTGTGCTGGCACAGTAACATCGTAGGCAGCACTGAAGCAAAAGGTAGATTGTTAATTAAAATATAATAAAATATATGTGGTAATTAAAATATATTTAAATATAAATAAGTCATAAATTAAAAAAAAAAAAGTAAATTCCAACTATACCTGTACAAGTCATATCCAGCAGCTAGTGTAGATCCAAAATGAACATAATATATGCCAAGAAAATGTGGTGGTAATAGAAAAGAAGTTCAGGTAGGAGAGATATATATCTGTGTTTACTCTCACTCCGACAGAATTAATAATCTCATTAATATTTCTACTCCTTTTATATGTTCCTTGAGGTGCCAGTTACCACCAGAAACAAGTAAAAAAGTTGTTTAAAGATTTGGTCAATGTTCCAATACACTTTTTAGTTTTCAAAAAACGTCTGAAAATGAATGTCTGGAGTTATCAAATCTAAAGCTGATATATCTTTGGTAAACTGTTCCAACAAATGTTCATCCAGGCTGGTTATGCTTTTAAATACAGTTCCACATTCAAAACAAGTAAAAAAGTTGTTTAAAGATTTGGGACTGATTTGCTGTTTGTTTCCACATATATCATATTTTTTTTCACTATTTGTTTTCAAAGGCTGAATCATGTGTATTGATTTCAAATGTAGGGTCAAGTTATATTCATCCCTAAATCTATTCCCACACAATTGACATTTTAACCGTTTTACTCTGTGTGTTCCCATATGTCTAGTCAAGTCGCATTTTTTAAGGAATTTTTTTCTACATACGTCACATGAAAACCATTTTTCTCTAATGTGTTGTTTGTTTGTTTTTTCACATTCACTGCACTTTGGAGTTTTACCGGTATGAATTGTAAAAAGGATAGTCTTCTTTGTATGAGTTGTGAAATGGACTGTTAGTGTTCTTATTGTACTATATTTTTTTCCACATACATCACATAAAAAAAAGTTGTTTGTTGTATGGGTTTTTGTTTGATCAAGTGACATCTCTAAGAGAATTATCTCACTTCCACCTGAAAATAAAATAAAATAAATTAATTTATATAATTATTCTGATTTATAATATATACATTGACTCTTATTACATTATAGTAATATGATATACTTTATTTTTATTACTTAATAATTAACTTTGTTATAATAGACTTAAGTAAATTATACAACATACGTATGGGGTTGGGGTTGAAGAAACATTAAATGTTGAATGTGCTTTAGATTGTGTGATTGTTGTTTTACTATTCAGAATGAAGTGTCCATGAAGTATGGCGAACCTGTAATGATTTGCATAGCCTGGCAAACTCTTTTATATACCAATCCAGTCAGACTGATACAGACTTGAGAGGCTATAGTTACTTACTCAGTTATTTGTGACGTATTTTCATTATGTTTTTGTAATTATTTAACTGATCAATAACCATTTGAGAATATATTTTTCTCTCTCTCTCTCTCTCTTTTTCTCCTACCCTATGTTATATATTTATATATTTACAATGAAGGGAAGAGAAGAGGATGGCTCACTGGGATGTGTTTTGTCAAAGAAAAACCCAGCACAATAACACTGCCTGAGTAGTAGGTGACTGCCCTCAACAAGAAGAGCAAGGGTTTATTTAGACCTGCTCTCTCTCTCTCTCTCTCTCCAAGTGTTAGTTTAAAATATTATTTGTTTCTTCAAGTCAATCTTCATCTAACAAACAAGATGTGGGAAGTAAATCAATCAATGAAAATGAGATGATGTGTAAAATTCACAAAGTTTTGGCTTTGTTAATATTTATTATGTTGATATATTGGTGTTATAGTAATGGTCAGATGGATAACGAAGACATGATCAATATAATATAATGTTAAGACAAATTGTCCTAGTGTTAGGTGGTTACCTAACTTTTAAATAAAATGATACAACCAGTTTTTGCCCCCCCCCCCTCTATACTACTAAATTTTATAAGATAGGAATTAAATAAAGGATATTTAATTTCTATATCTGTTTTATTCGCTCTAAATAAACCTTTTCTCTATGATTCTTGTCAAATATTCTTGCATCATTTAGAATTTTTGAAGTGTTCACACATCGCATCTTGAAACGATCCCGATCTGCAGCAGCTGTGTTCCACATTTTACCATCTATTCTAGCTTTCTGATAGGCATATGCCCATACATATAAATATCGTATCCTTATATGTGGATTAAACTGAACTTCCTTTTTCATTTTTTCTTTTCTCTCCTCCATTATCCTCTATTTGACAAGTACACGTTTAGGTTCAGGTCTGAAAAGAAAACATAAACAAAGAATCACACTCCCACGGTGATTGATTGAATACAGTTCCAACAAACAACACCCACAATACCACCAACATCACCATCATTTTATAATTATCTGAAAATGACCAAAAAAATAGGTCTTTGTATATTATAAGCTCAGAAATATATATATAATACAATGTTAAATAACAAGATTATGATTTTTTAATATAAATAATGTAAATGTCATATAATACCTTCAAGAGATGATTTTGAGGATTAGCTAAAGATGCGCATTGGAGTAACTCTTAACCCAGCTTAGATCGACTTATCTCCTCTCCGTCCCTTATTAGAATGCACAAGATATTGTGGGTATCTCTCTTACATCCTGTCATCATATACATTACAATAGACTTGCCCAGCTGATAAATGGACCGACTCAGCCGGATTTCCTTGAAAAATCTATATATGATTTGATTTACATACCTTATTTTTTAACTAATTATCTTTTTAGTAATAATATTTAAACAAGTTAGTATATCATGCTTTACAGTATTAAATCCTACATATAACAAAATAATCCCAATTTTATTAAACATTTTTTTTTTTTAAATCTCTGTTAATTTGTTCAATGTCTATATAATGAGTAGGACCTTGAATTTCTATACCTAATTGTAAATCTGAGAAATATATATCAATTTCAAATAATTTGTTATTTTTTAATAGTCCTCTTTTGTTTATATCTACTTTGATATTATTATTTTTTTGTTTTTTTGTTAAATGATAAAATATAGATTTATATACACGATATTCTAATTTACTCTTAAATTTTCCCAAAGGAAAATTTCTATATTTTTTATTCATAGTTTTTTATATCCCATTTACAATAGATTTTTCTTTATAAGAAAAAATCACTTAAAAAAATAAAAAAAAAATATGTTACATTTTGAGTAAGAAAAAGACATTGGTGGGAATTTTGAATGTATATAATTGAAACCAAAAATGCATAATTTTCAAATAAATAACAACAGCGATGATTTACAAGAAGATGATGATGATGGGGGTTCTGGTAGGCGTTGTCACTGGTGTGTGTGTGTGGATAAAGTGTGAGTAGTGGTATCTATGATTTTCCCAAATTTCATCTTAATAATGTAAGATAGATACTTTTTTATGGTACTTGCACTTGGCTCTCCACCCCATCCTATCTGTGATTAATTTCGTGAAACCATTATAAATATACAGATAAAGAATATCTTTCTCTCATTCTATCACAGATTACAATGGATAAGCTGGTGCTTGCAGCAATGGCCTTAGTGGTGTTGTTCTTGGAGGCACAAGTTCTGGCGGCGGTGATGATGGCGCTCTTGGATGCACTGGTCCTGGCGGTAATGGTGATGCTCTTGGTAGTTCTGGTCCTGGCTGTGGTGGTGGTGGTGCTTTTTGAGGTTCTGGTTCTAGTAGTGGAAGTATTGTTCTTGAAGGTCCTGGTCCTGGTGGTGGTGGTCAAATTGCTTGAGGCCATATTAGGACAACCCCGGGGCCTAGCAACCCCTCGGTCCGGTCCGCAACCAGTCACCCTTTTTTTTCTTACAAACCCGTCATGAAAATGTTCATTCCTCTTACCAATCACACATATATCATATTGTCGAATATGGTAAAAAAATGACAAATTAGCTAACTAGCTAGTTAGGAATATAATTGCTAAACTGTATTAATATGGAGTATAATAATAAAAATTATTTATAGTTATGGATTTCATTAAATCACAATGATTCCTCCCTGGACAACAAACCATCCACCATCCTTCTTCTTCCAGCACAAGCGTACTCCTGATTATACTTCCAAAAAACTTTCTTCTAACTTTTGAATACCCAATATAATATTAACTGTTTTAAGTGGATTCGCTCGAGATTTATCTGGGCGATGTCGGCAAACCTTTATAATGTTTCTGTTGTTATTTAACAACACCTCATATATCTCACCATCATGAAAATTTTCAAATGGTAATGATGGGGATATTGATGGTTTGGATATGCTTAATTCCCCTTGAAAGAAAATGTAATAAGGTGCTAAATCATTTCTAAATGGGCTCGTAATACTTGTAATATATTCATCCTTTCTGCAGCATTAAAAGCCGTAGAGACAATGTCTATAATGGCAACTGGTCGATAATTATGTACCATAAAGGAAGATGAATTATTGTTTATAGAGTATAGATCAGTTTCTACTGTAAAAATGAAATCGATCAAAGAATGGAGAATATGTTGGGGTATTAAATGTGGATGTGATGTCGATAACATCAGAGGATTTGAAATAACAAAATGACTTGGGTAAAAACGTAAAATTCCATTATTACCATCCAACTTAGGGAATATATAAACAGGAGATTGATTCAAACTTTCAGACGGCGTTGGATGATGGGGAGTACTATCTTCATGAACATGTTGATACATACTAAGATTTAAAGGAAGTTGAGCTTCTAATCTCCAAGAAGTATACCAGTAAATTGAAGTTCCCGAAGGCGGTGATATTGTAGGTACACCCTCAGTATTCATTGTTAAAGCAGGTCCTGTCTCACTTTGTTGTAAATCTTCTGTTTCTAAAGTGAAAGGGAATATTTGGGTATGATCATTAGGAATGTATCGATGATATAGAACTGTTTTGGTTGAATAATCTAGGAGGTAAGTTGTTTTTATACAAAGATCACTTCCATCAAGAAAGCTAGCCATACCTACTAACATGCTTTCCCCACTGCTATCATCACTACTATTATGTTGTATATACTGGGCATCGTAAAAAGATTCCCCTTCATCACTAATATAAACAAATTCTAATGTGAGGGAATCTAAACGAAAAACCACTTTTTTGTCACGGAATTTCTTATATTGAATAAAATATCTATTCTGTTGTGGTTCAATAATTAGGCGATAGTCTCCAATCCGCATTTCTAAAACCCTAGAAATATATTGCATGGATAGTTCACCCAAGGGAGCTAAATGAGCTTGAATAAGTGGATGTGCAATATCCACATGACGCCGACATTCACGTTCTTCTACAAAATAAGTATTTTTACAAATTAAATTTTGGTCAGTATTCTGTCCTACCCTCATTATAGCCTCAAATGAAATAGAAATTTTATGAGGGGGTAGGTTACGATTAGTCTTGATACATGAATCTATAATTTCCGTAGCAGAATACAATTTACCATTGTTTTTAAACATCGAATATTTATGAGCTGCATAGGCCATTAAAATTTTATTTTGTAGAATTTCTCTACCATTTACAAAAATAGCATTTGCTAATATTTCATCGATTATTAAATTACATTTAACTTTCATTTTCGGGTTTAATTTTAATATCAATACAATTTTGAATTATCCAGTTATAGACTAGTATACTTGAATGTTTAAGACACTCTAACTGCCGTTTAATATCGTCGCTTGATGATTGATGTCTAAGAAAATATTCAAATAAAAAATATGGACAACTTTTAGAATTAACTAGCTTAGTTAAATCTTCACAGAGTTTTATTCCATAAACTTCTGTAATTATTTTATGTATTGTTTTCAAAAGGTATTTCAAAACGGTTGAATGGAAGGAATTGAAGAGTTTGATCATATCTACAGTTTCATCGTCCTTTAATATTGGTGGTAACTGTATTTTTTGTTTTTTGGGTGATTTTGATTGCATATGTTGATTTACAATACTATCCTTAATACGATTATATTCATTATGAAGAGAAAAAATGTTTAAAACTGCTTTCCCTAAAATTTCAATTTTAATTAATTCATCCTCTTCATTTGATAATATATGTTTTTTTTTTTTTTTATCTTTCTTTTGGGTGATGGAACAGTTGACAATGGTACATTTTGACTTCTATTATAATAATAGTCTAATATATTATTAGTAACAGAATCCAGTAATGTATTTACAAATTTAGAGGGATCTTCTTTCATTTTTAAAACAATAAAATTACTATCCACATTTTTATCAGACCCAGAACCTAGATTACTTAATGGTTCAATCACCTCCTGAACTATGTCATCGACAAAGTCTTTACAAATTTGTTGACGTCGATTCATTGTTAAGTTTTATAAGACTAAAAAAAAAAAAGAATTAATCTCCTTTTATGCCCTTCTAAAAAAAAATACTATAGAAATTTAGTTTTCTATTTACCATTCCAAATACAATTGTTTAGGACAAAATTCCAATAAAACCATGATTATATATGTTTGTTGCCATTTACTTAAATTGTTCAATTGTATTCGACCAAACTGTCGAATTTTATATTGCTACTAAAATACAATATAACTAGGATGTGGAATGAAATCAGTCTCTCTATTTTTTCAAACTCCTTCTCTCATATATTAAAAATATTTCTATCAATCTTAAAGTACTATACAAAACAGTATGTTATCATTCAAATAGCTATTGATTGAGGTGCTTATCAGAGTCAGTCTCTGAAAAATCTTCAAATCAGGTAACATGAAGAAAAACACCATAACTAAGTATTTACAATCACATATAGTTGGGAGAAGAGCGGCTTCTATGAAGTTCGGAAAGACTGTTGTTGGACTTTACATCTTTAACTTCATCTGTTCACCAATCCCTGAAAATTAAAATAATGAATTTATGATTTTTCAAGGATTTTCGTAAACCCATGAAACCAGGAACATTCATTTTTAATAGCTTAATTTTCAACAAATTTCAAATAATAAATATATTTTGATGTCCAAAACTAAAACTAAAATACAAATTACTTACCACAACCATTTCCTTCTGATAAACTTTCTGTGTCTGAATTCAATAATATCAGTGACGATGAATCTTCTTGATTCTCTGGCGCAGGGAGAGGGTTGTACTTTTCTGATTAATATTGCTGTTGTTTGATGCTTTAGGTAAGGTTGTGACGAGCTGAGATGTAAGGTTTTTGGATAATGAAGCTGTCGATTGAAGGTGAAGAGCATCATCCTCCCATTTATGAGGGGATGAAGGTGAGGCAGAATTGGTAGTTTTGTTAGAGATATATATGGAGAAAGATTTTGGCACCTTCCCTAGCCCTCACTCAATGATGATAACTTAGAAGATGAGAAAGAATATTTGCATTAAGCATCAAATAATAAACTTTAACTTTCCTCATCGTATCCCTTCTGCCTACCCACCACCCACACCATCCCTCCTGTCTGCAGCAAGTACACACTCGTTTGGGTTCTACCTAAATAATAAACTTTACTTTCCTCATTATATCCTTCCTACCTACCTACCACTCACACCATCCGTACACACACTCCTGGGTTCTACGTAACTTTTTTTATACTATAAAAAATAGGAAAACAATGACATTGGACACACTAAGTATACCACCCAATTTAATCCATGAAAATTCTATACGAACAAGAAAAAGAAATCTCACACAATCTTCATCACCATCGAGAGAAAATGAAGAACCATTAGAGACTGAAATTATAAGTGACCATCAAAATGCTGCAATAGAAACTGAAATTCCTTCTTTTAAAACAGAAATAAGATCATTAAAAGAAAAGAAAATAACTTCATACATAAATTATCAGATGGAAAAAATATTAATAATAACTATTTTTATTCTATTTTTAGTATGTCTTTGGGAAAATAATTGGATTTTGGGAATAATTATTTTACTAACTATATTTTTGATTAAACCTATCCTTAGTAAAATAATAGCAGG
Source organism: Procambarus clarkii (assembly GCF_040958095.1). NCBI lineage: Eukaryota > Metazoa > Arthropoda > Malacostraca > Decapoda > Cambaridae > Procambarus > Procambarus clarkii. Next base: position 1,627,943 of record NW_027189150.1, on the reverse strand, counting down.
ATGGCTCATTGATATTTCAAATCGTAACGACTAAAAAAACAAAAAAAAAATACATAATTGTTTATAGGCCAAATTAAAATTAAATTGTTACACTTTTATTTTATTTACGTTTTAAGACTTTTGTTGTAATAAAAATCTCAACAAAATCTATTTACTATGTATTTCAATTCCAGGGATAAAAGATACTTACAATATATATTTTTTTTTATTAACTAAAATATAAATTACATTTCATTTTCATATAATTATTATATAATAATGATTAACACAAGAGGTATTTTCAATTATCGGCATCGACAATGGGCTTTACCTGGTGGAAACCTTAAACCCTGTCCTAAATGTTCGATCATTGATTCAGCCGATGCTGAATTAGAATTATTTCTTAGACACAGTCTCTACAATAAGCTTCAAATCGAAAATGATAGTTTTGAAAAGTTATTTAAAATTTACCCTGGCATAACATTTCATCTGAGTAATCAACCATATCTACTAAAATCCAAAAGTGATGAATCCCAATTTATAAAATATTATCTAGATCGCAAATTGGTACTAGGGGTAGGACTACAACTTCCTGAATGGGATAATGACAAGCGACTAGCAGATTATGCCAAGTATAATTTTGCAGTGCCTGTAATGAAAAGTGGTCAAATGTGGCAAATGTTGGTAGAAGATCCTGAGAGACCTATTGATTATGAACAATGGAAGTGCTGGCAAAGTAATCGGCTAATCCCCCCAAATACACATTTCCCGTTTAAATGTCTTATATGTGAAAACTTCCCCTTTGACGTTTATCCGGACAATTTCATTGTGAGTGAATCTGTATGTTCCATCAAGTCGATAATATGGCCAGATCGTCGACGTCCTCATTTTAGCAGAAAAGAAAAATCAGTTATTATTTATGAAGAATCTAAGATTAAAAAATGGCCTTTTCTCTCTTCCTATATAAACCAGGATATTAATCATTTAGGAAATATGGCAATCTTTACAACTGGTGAAATATTTATTAACTGTTTTTTTAAGTCTAGCTATACGCAAAGTAAATGCTACACTACTCCATAACAAGGTGGTTAAAATTTTGAAAGATCTTAACCATTCACTTTCTCAAGAAAATTTAACAGTTTTAATGGAATATTATCGATTAAAAAGGAGCGATGCTAACAAAAATAATCTTAAAATTTTGGAAAATTATACATCCAATCATAATAATAATAATAATAATATGAATGAAGGGAACAATGATATAAGATTAAAATTATCAGGACCACGAGTAGCTATGATTGCAATTAATCCTTTGAAAGTTAAAGCCACTGCTATTCGGTGTGGTCATATTGATGAGAGTATTACGCAAACAAAAATATTAAGCAATTCTGCAAGTATAAATACTTTAAATGAAAATAATGGTGGTAATTCATTTAATAACAGCGGGAATAATGAATGGAATAAAATTGGTCGGTTTAGTCGGAATTATTCATCTAATTCATATGCCAATATATGTCTGGTGGCATGTGGATTACAAAAATTATTGCCTAAAGATTCCAAAGCCAAAGAGCCTAAATCTATAACGGTAAGTGAGGTCGGTTTCATTGATTTACTCAATACACCTGATACTCCTCAACGATGTGGTATCATATTAGAAATGATACCTGATGTGATAATCGCCTCTACCAGCATGTGTAATTCACAACCTGATAAATTCTTATTTACATATCTCCCTCAACTAAGACAAGTGGGAAATCCTTCACAACTTGATCAGTTAGAATCTAAATATGTCTATATAATTATTCATAATAAACTGTTTAATTTCCCATTAGATTCGATCAAGAATGGTTCTGCAGCTCAACATTTTTTTCCTCATTTGCCTCTAGTTCAATGGGAATATGTTTGTTTATTTGGAGTAGACAATTTATACCGATTTGTTCAATATATTTTGAAATTAAATATCGCCTGTATAGAATTATTAGAATACAAAAAAAAATCAACTGTGGATATGCACCAGTCTGCCACGTATGTCTTATAAAATTTTACCCAATGGCCAACTCTATACGTCTAAGGAAATAGACACTTTTCAAATGGAGGCTAATCCATTTTTTTATTTACCACCTCAAATGCAACCTCAGATTTTTCTCAGAAAAGAAAATAGTGATCTCAAAGAGGATTTTGAATTACTCTATATTGGTTATGACCGGGAAAAAATACCTAATATTATGGGGCCAAATGCTCGAGCGATTAGCCGTCCTAATGCTGCCCATTCCCCTCGAATTAGTAACAGTCTGCAATCGTATCGTCATTACGCTGGTATTTCTGTCAATACTCATTCTGTAGGTGAAATTCATCAAAAGACAGTTATTCATACATTATACACAACATCTCGAATGAGTAAACTTTTACCCATTCCTTGTCAAAATCCTATGGTGGCAGTAGTAAACTGGCACAATCCCGAAGACAGTATTACAGTAAAACAAGATAGTATAGACCGTGGGTTATTTTCAGGTGTTTCTTATGAAACATCAATTGTTCGATATAATTATGGATCAGGACAGAATGCACTACCAACTTTTTGTCAGACCTATTTTGATCAGCATACCCCACTTCAACGTGGTGTTCAGTTGGGAATTTTAAAAGGGGTTAATCCCAAGTGTCAAGAAGATAATAGTTTGCTTAATTTTACAAATGGAGAAATAGAATTCGTTCACATAGATGCCATTACTCTTGCTCTTATTTGGAATGGTAAAATTGGGGATTTAAAAGAGCCTATATATGACGATTCTGTTCCAGTATCCACAGGGACGAAGAATGGAAAAGGGAGTGGAAATGACTACCGAGTTACAGTAAATGATCCACACCACCCTTCCCTTGAACGGCAACAACGGTTGAAGAAATCTCAATATTCTTTAGCTTTTAAAGAACATCATCCTAATTACATTACATTTAGGTACTTTAAAATAGATAGTGTAGATTTACCAGTACTACAAAGTTGGCGTTTTTCTCTGATAACAGTGTCACCATATATACCATCTTTAGGTGATAAGTTACAAACACCCACTTCACAAAAAGTTGTAATTGGGCGATTAGTTAGTGAACAGGATATGCCTTACATAAAATTAATGAGTCAGGGTGATATGTTTTCATCAAATGTACCCATTGATGTTTTAGTTAACCCTCATTCACTTAAAAGACAAGCTCCAGATTTATATTGCAATACCTTTGATAATTTGAATTACATGGATGCAGCTTTTACTCTCACTTTTGAAAATGTTATTGAACATCTACAGTGGGGTCGAAAAACTTGTACTGGAATCCTTATGAATCCCTATATGGGTGAACCATATTTAAATAGAGATAATGAGCCAGTTTTAGCTAGTTTATATGAAGGTTCTTATATGTGTGTTACCAATCACCGCGCAAATGCTACGATGCACACTTCACGAGCAGATGAAGTTGTATTTTCTGAACTGACCGGAGCACCAGTTCGAGGACGACGTGGTGGTCTTTCCACAGGACCCATGGAACTTGTATCATTCCAGTAGTATAGGAGCTGCTTGAATTCATACAGAATTGAATCAAATACGCTCAGACATGAAACACATTGAATTGGAAACTATTCAAAATAATGAAACAGAAACAGAAACAGAAAAAAATGAAAATGAAAGTGGAGTTATCTGTGGATCAAAATACCTTCAACGTTATCATGACGATTTAATGTTAGCAAATATTAACTTAGCATAATGAATTTTATTTTAATTAACTTAGATTTAATGTTAGCATACAAATGTACATCCATGGTAAATATTGAAGAAATTTAAAAAAAAAAAAAATATTGTTATTGTTAAATATGCTTGTTTAATAATTTACATTCACCTAAGCCTTATTATTTATTAAACTGACTCTTTGCCACAGGGAAATAATTGTTGTGACACTAGTAAACTAGCTCTCTATAACTGCAGTGATTGGAAATCACCTCAGCCATAAAAAACTGGCTCTTTGCCACAAGGAAAAATAACTGCAGTGACTGGAAATCACCTCAGCCATAAAAAAAACTGGCTCTTTGCCACAAGGAAAAATAACTGCAGTGACTGGAAATCACCTCAGCCATAAAAAAACTAGCTCTTTGCCACAAGGAAAAATAACTGCAGTGACTGGAAATCACCTCAGCCATAAAAAAACTGGCTCTTTGCCACAAGGAAAAATAACTGCAGTGACTGGAAATCACCTCAGCTATAAAAACTGGCTCTTTGCCACAAGGAAAAATAACTGCAGTGACTGGAAATCACCTCAGCTATAAAAACTGGCTCTTTGCCACAAGGAAAAATAACTGCAGTGACTGGAAATCATCTCAGCTATAAAAACTGGCTCTTTGCCACAAGGACATAACCTGTGTTGGAATTGGAGTAAGTGAAGAATGTGTGTTATGCAATCGGTAAATAACTTTATTCTTCCTTCTTCTTCTTCTTCTTCTTCTTCCTCTTTTGCACTGGGGAAGCCAGCAGAGTGACTGACCAGAGAGACAGAATCATACGTTGCTGATAGAAACAGTCCTGTAAAACAGATAATAAGGCGTAAGTAAGGTTAATATTTTGTGTCTCTTATATAGAAATTACCACTTGATTTGTGTTATCTTACTTAATGTGTCTAAGAATCTTGTCATAACTATTGACTTTAAATAAACTTTCAATTGGAGTATGTGTGTATATATGGATGACTGATCTTACCTGCAGCTGATTGTTGGTTCTGATGTCCAACAATGAGGTTATTATTAGCAGACATCTGGATGTAATCGGCAGTGTCCCCCTTGACCTTGATCTTCTCGGGACCGACCATTGTGTCAGCCTCAACTCTCGTAGAAACTAGTAGACACAAGACTATTATCTTGAATACTTCCCCTTCCATACTCTTCTGTACATATACAAAACCCAGCACGAGATGCTGTCAGAGTAGCAGGCGCCGGCCCTGTCAAACGTGTATGAGCAGTATATTCTTATTATTCTACTGCAGATAATTAATTCTCTCAAATAGCGGGTGCTGTAGCTGTAGGAGAATGAGTTTTCTTGTAGGATGTTGGTTAGACTGCTGTGGTTTTGAACACTGTGGTGGCGACGACGGCGACACGCGCCATCTTATATACAGCGAGGTTACCTCAGCCAGACTCCAGGGCGTCCGGTTGTGAAGAACACTTTCCACTATCTTTTTGGTCGAGTTTTATATTAAACTAAGCTTAGGTTGACTTATTCAGCTTGTCTTATCAGCCATAATATTTATTATTTTTTTTAGATCAGGTGACCCAGAGTACATCATCAACATTAAGAAAGAAGTACCCCCTAATAAACTTCGGTCACACTTACTTCACACTACCATCCATGTTCACTGGTCAAGATCCTAAAAATCGTGTATATTATTACTCTTGTTAACTACTGATTTTTATATTATTACTCTTGTTAACTACTGATTTTAAATCTTCCACAACTCTTAGATTTTCAGGACCTTCAGTGAGTTTGAGTATATCAATCTCTTTATACAGTCTATTTCAGCATCACTACAAAAATTATACAATTACAGAATGCAAACTATAACTAATCCTCTGAGATGATAATATACCTTTATCTTATAAGATAAAACTATAAATTATATCCTTTTCCCCAATTTGAATTATATCATAATGAGTTGGGGATTACAGATTACTTTTCTCCCTGAACACCAATTATTCATCTACTAACTAGGATATAATTCAAAATTTAAAATAATATACAAACTATATTATAATGTTATTGATGAAAAGATTTTTATCACATCAGTTGCTAAAAGAAGATAATTAAATTTTATTTTCACCACACATATATATATTTAAGGAATCTGATATAGATTTATGTTAATTATACTTTTGTATAAGAGGAGGCAGGAAGTTCCAAGGCAATCATAATAGTCATGGTATCATCCAAAAAAAAACAACAACAAAAAATTGTCAAGAAAAAATGTATCCATAATGAGAAATTCTTCAGAGAAATAATTACAGACAAAGTGAAGAAAATAGTGGACATGCTTATTAATGTCCATGGTAAAGGAGATAAAATGATTTATAACCTCTTCAATTTAGATAGGTATTGGGAAAAAGTATCCACGGTTCCTTTAACCCAAAATACTTATGTAAACGCCTGTTTGTCTTACTTGAGAGATCCAGTGCACACATATGACGCTCTCATCAGAATGAATGTTTTATCTCATAATGAAAAAGGTGATTACATGTTTGGTCATCCAGTAATATTACATGATAATCATCTTGCTGGACGACAGCTTCTAATTAAACGTTCTCATGTGGATGTGATTATTGGGACTGTGACAACTGAACAAGGATTGCTAAATGGTATCTATAATACTGGTCCGATTACTTGCCAATCAGTCACATGTAGCTTCCGTGAATATCTGATAGCGAAAAAATTTTATAATAAATTTGTACAAAATTGTATTTAATAAATCAAATTATAAAAACTGAAATGTATTTTTGTTATGAAGGTATCCATCTCTTTATACAAAGTAGCTACATTCCAACATTCGGTTTCAGTATCCCCAAAATTTTATCCTTTTCCCCAGTTTGAAATATTTTCATAAACAGTTGAAGATTTTAGGTCAAAAAAAAAAAAATAATACATTCGCTATTATTCCAAGAAAAAAAATGCTTTATAATCATTTCTAAATAAATGGATCCATATTTTTGGCTGTGTTTGGCACAAGCCAGCTATTGTTCATAAATTTCATATTCTCTTGTTCAGCTGACACAGTGCTGCATCTGCTCTAGGCAACCAGCTAGCTATGTCACAACCTTATTATTTAGAACGGGAACTTTAGTTTAGGTGGACGTCACCATGAATTTAATGAATAGTTCAGATTGGAGAATTATCAATTACCACAATACCATCATTACAGCATGAGGCGATTTTTTTTTTAAAGTAAAACGAAAGATATAATTAGTTAAACCAAAAAATATATTTCATTTGTTGTTTTATAAATCAAAGAGATATATATTTTTAATTTCATTTTTAATAACTCCTTTACTCTAAATTATTTCAGATTAAGAAAAATATACTTTAGTTACGTGACTAATTAAATTGCGACATATTGGACAGTTACTAAGTTGTAAAAGACACAATTCACAGACACAAAAATGTTGACAGGGTAAAATGAGAACACAACGTTCTTTATCTTGGCAGATATTACAGCGTGTATTCATTAAATTCTTATCATGTTGACAATCGGATGAAAACTGTGAGTTGTTGACGTCCTAAATTCTTTATAGTAAAGCTCAATATCTGATCACATTTGGGATCAGATATACAATAAGTAGTTGTATTAGGCTCATTATAAGTCCTGGTTAATGTTACTGTGTCATTATTCATTGAGGTTAAACATATATTTCCAACTTCATCTTTTTCGTTTTGATTATTTTCTTCTATGATTTTAATCCTATTAAATTTTCTTTGGTTAAAATATAAATATCTTGTTATAAAAGCTATAGCTTGATCATATGATTTAAATGATCGTCCATAGAGTATTACTACATCTTTAAATACTCTTTTAACAATATCGCGTTTGTAACTTTTAGATAAAGTTACTAAAATATCTAATTTGTTCATCATTTGCATAATTATATCATTAGAAAATATTTTGGGGGGATATTTAGTGATTGTAGATGAACGTATATTTTTAATAAAATCAGGCCCTTTCATGATCAATATATAATAACATTGTGTTGACCAACGCCCACGTTCTATCCATGGATCATGACCTTCTTTCCAATTTCGAAAATGCATATTGCAATAGAAACAGATTACTTCATCTCCACGAGGTGGTTTTTTATCAAAAAAAAACCAGCTTGGGCTAACTCTTTTGGGCTGGGATGTTTTATTGAAAGTGGCCACGAGTCTTTGAAACTAGACAAGCGAACTCTAACCTCACTATATTTTTCATGATGTGGAGTTTTATGCGAGAGTATCCCCTTGGGTAATTTGTTTTTTTGATCTAATTCAAATTCCAAATCTTTATTATACTTAATATACTTGGGTTCTATGAGATAAGATGAAAATTCAATAGGAATATTACCTACTGGTTCGCCCTTCAAAAATGGACATTTAGGGCTTATTCTCCTATGAAATTCACTAAGTTTAATAGTGTTGTTATTTAAAATGAGTATTATATCTTCATTGAAATAATCGTCATCATTTAAAATATCATCCCAAGAATTTACATAGACATAACAAAATGCACAAGCGCATTCTATTCCTTTTTTCAGATAGAAGAAGCCATTAGTTACCAACTCTTTGGGCTTTGGGTTACTTACAGGCCAATTAATAAATGTTTCTAATCGCTCTTGCTCGTATTTTAAATCATTGTCTATACACAGCATCTTTTATACTGATTAATCCTTGTGTCTTTTCTTCTATATATCAACATAAAATATTTTTTTTTTTTTTTACTGAATAGTTAAAATAGCTTTTATTTCATCACTAGTAGTTAAAAAATGTATTTTTAATTTGGTTGATTCTTTATTTTTTCTTAGTAAACCTACCTCCACATATGAATTTATATTAAATATATTTATTGACAGAGGTTTATAATTATTATTATTATTATTATCATTATTATCTATTACATATATATTTGCTTGATTTACATTAGCTTCACTAAATAATTTTTGAACTAAAATACTCACACAAGCCATAATATTTTTCATATCTTGATTAAAAGGTGAGGAATATGATGATGGGGGAAAAATATAAAAAAATTTATTGCTTATATCGATTAAATCTGGAATAGTTTGCCCAGATATATACTGCATATTAATATTTTTTTTATATACTATTAATGAAACTTGGTTCAACTAGAACCATACACACAAATCCACATTCACATTACAAAGTAATATATATGACACAGCATAAAGTATTCTGTGATAACATATGCTATTGACCTCAGAAACATTGACAGAGTTTATCATGTTATGAATTCAACAAAAATCATCTTAAATAATCATATAATTATTTATGCAACCTTTATTCCCATTTTCTTAATAATAGAAATTAATTTCTCCTTGTTTCTAAAGATTTCCTGATAAAGTGACACTTTATGTTGAAGAACTTTGTTTTCTTGGATCAGATTATTCATATCCAGCACAAGTTTTTCTGTGGTCAACGTATTGGCAAGTAATTGATGAACCTGTTGGTGGGTCAAGATTAAAATACGGGACCCTTTACTTGCAAGAAGAATTTCCTTCATTGTTGTTATGGGTTGATTTTCTTCACTTGGGTCTTGGGGACAAGGACGCTTTTGGGAAGTTGAAACAGTCTTTACTCCAATCTCGTTTCCTTGGGAAATTCTGGTACGTCCATAGGTTCTGGGTCTGGCGGGTCTGGTACTACTTCCAGCATTTTCTTGACCTATTGCTCCAGTTGAATTTACTCCAATGTCGCTTCCTTGGGAAATACTGATAGGTCCATGTGTTCTGAGTCTGGCGGGTCTTACACTTCTACTGGCATTTTCTGCACTGAGTTCATGGGAAGTTGTTGCAACAACAGTCTGACCTACTGTGGAAGATGATGGAGTTGCCGCTCCAGTTGAATTTACTCCAATGTTGCTTCTTTTAGATAATTGCTGTTGTGTTCTGGGTCCTGCTAATTTCGGAGGCAATGGGTCCACTCTAACTCTAGCAGCGAAAGTAGATGTTCTGCCTAAGTCTAAACAAACCGAACCATCAGTTATTCTGTTATAGCCACTGCCTCGGACACGTACTAAAGACCTTATTAGCAATTTCATGTCAAATTCATATGGTGCAACCATTATGAAAACACTGTGCGCTCTCTTATTTTATATGATCAATTGTTATCCACTTCCCTAGAAAGAAACTTCCAACAGACAAAGGGTGGTTGTAGACCAGTTGATGGACAGGTTGGTTGGGTGGCTGTTGACCATTTGATGGACAGGTTGGTTGGGTGGTGGTTGAGCAGTTGATGGACAGGTTACTACCGTGAAAGAAAAAAAAAAAATATTTGAAAAAGAATAAGACACATACACACATACATTAGTATATTAAATATCTCTGTAGCTGAGAGAGCCATCTATAATAACCTTTCGATATGATGCGGAGCCTGGCCAGAAGGTGTGGACCTCTTAGCAGGAGTTGAATAAGACTAACTGCAGTGTTTCCGTCGCCACCTACCATAACTCGCTTATTTTTTGCCCTTCTAGCCCCCCCCCCCCATCATCCCCCAACTCAGCATTGTTGTATATTGCAGTTGTGACTCAATAATTAGAGAGTCGCTTAGTTGAATGCCGCCATACCATCTTCAAAACTACACTGGCTATAACTTCATTAAAGTAATCGACATATATAAGCTCACCTTTACGATGGATGTAATTGTTCAGAAGCTCATGTTCATTTTCATAATAAATATATTTTTGTGATAACTGAAGAATCATCATTTTATACAATTGCCATTTTGATATAGGATATGACATAAAATAAAGCTTGAAAATATCAACAATTTTTTCGTTATTTTTTGGGAATTGCCTGCTGATCTTCCTTAGACTAGTACCACGTAAAGTCCCAGTTCTGACTAAGCACTGTGTCAGCTGAGCCATATATAAGTATTCGTGGCCGCCGGCCATCCACTGACGGCCAGTCACACACTCTTCGCTGCTCTTCCAAAGAAAAAAAAAAAAAAGTGGTACGAAAAGCTCTCTTCAGAAAGAACTCACGCTGTTTCCTCAGATGGAATTAGAATGTAAGCTTATTCCTCATACAAATATAATATGTGATATTATTTTTTCTCAAAAGTATCAGACACCTGATCTAGATGAAATCCAAAACAATTAAAATATACCTTGTCATTTGAAATCTCGGTTAATTACAAGGTTAGTAATGCCTGTGTGAAAATTGGCCATACCACCAAAGATCCTCATCGAGTTGATTTGGCTTATTACACACTGGAGAATGGTGGCAAATCTTTACAAACTCACACTTACTATGAACTTGAACCCCTTTTCCAATCTCTGATGTCTCTTATTTTTTTTTTTTTTTTTGAGGGGGGGGGAGGTATTTACAAAATTCCTTTCTCTAATGAGTTGACTGCTTACCATCGACATCCTTTTATTTATTTTCAACTATTCCTCCCCTTATAGTGTTTATATGTCTATCCTTTAGATTCTTTTTCTCTGTTAATGCCTCGACTTGTCGCCTGCCTTGAGTCTTATCTTTTGTCCTTTGTTTTGCGTCTTTTAAGTTCGTTTTATCTCTTTTTTGTGTGGTTGTTTTCTCAACAGTTTCAGGCGAAGAAACTTTCTGAGAGGCGATTGCTTTTAAAATGCTGTCATCACCCAATACACTTTCGTACTTAACTTTTAGGTTTTTAAGGAACCACGATTTTTCTGCTTCCATATTAGCCTCGTGTAATAACGCAATCGATTTTAAATTCTTCTTTTCGTTATCGATAGACTCTATTTGATTATTATCCTCATTGTTGCTTATAGAATACGTACCATTTATCAGTGTTAATTTACTAATATTGTATAGAATTGGGAAAACGGGTGCTATTTCTATAGCTTCATTTATCATCGGTATGTTCAATATTTCAGATAGCATATCTCGGTGGTTATACATTTCTCTTGAAAAATAAGGGTTTAATTGAATGGAACGCCGAAGAATATTATCGTTTATTACTGTGACAAGATTCTTATAGAACTGGGGGCAGAATATAAATTTGAAGATATGATTTGAAAGTGAAATAAATAATTGCATCATTTCAGATTTCGCCATTTCATTCTTGCAAAACATTTTTCTCATTGAGAGTTTTTCGAATGCTGATCTTAAATACTTATTGTTGCATGTCCCGGCCAAGTAAGCATCGAGCTGAGTAGTGACAGCTTGGATGATTAATGTGAATTTATTCATTTGAGTTTCTTCATATTCTATGGGTCCACCGAAGTCTCATCATGGTTAATCATCGACAAATGCATTCTTGTCTCACTTAATTCTGAAAGCATTTGTTTGTTGGAATCCTGGAGACTAGCATTTGTCTGTTGAATGGTCAACAGGTTAGAAGTTATTGTTTCATTTTCTTCTTGTAAGGTCTTAACATGTAAATCATTTTGTTGTTGTAAAGCCAGTATTTCATGAATATTATCAGAAGGGGACTTACGAATCACGTTCAAGATAATGTAATAAAAGCGTTGTACATTATTTGCATTCAAATCTTGCCTTATTTCCTTCTGGAATAATGTATATAGAATAGTAACGAATGCATAAACTTTTATAACTTCCTCATTCGTTCCTTTATGATCTTTTTCCAGGTCAACAATTCGTTTGGTTATAATTTCTTTAACTAAAACTATTGATGCCACCGCGTCTATTAACAATTTAGCAACATAATTAGGCTCGTCTAATTGACGTTTTAAATTATCATTTTCATTTACATAAGGTATTATTTGACGTTCGTGTTCATATACTGTTTCATCGATAATATTAGTTTTAAATTTTTCTAATATTTGATTAAATAAATTTCTTTCTTCTTCGTTAGTAAAAATATTAAGAATATTATTTTGGTGTAGATCATTATTATTAATATAATTTAAACGGGAAATCCTATCTTTAATGTCCTTTTCACGTTCTTCGTGAATGTAGTTATCACGTTCGGTATTTAACTGATGAATGAACTTATTTATTATTGCTTCAATTTGTGATTTTCCTGTTGCTTTCGATTCATTATCATCATTTAAAGGAAATATGCTTGAAAAACAATGAATTATATCGCTATTCGATAATGTAGGTTTTGTATAAAGTCGCTCTAATGTTTCAATATTATATTTATTTGCTTCATTTATATTCTTTACTAATGTATTATATTCGTCATACTTTATTTTTTTAGAATTTTCACAATCTAGTAGTTTTTGTTGGCATTCTTGAACATAATGGCTTTGGGATATTAATACATTATTATATTCTTCTTGGTCTGATTGTTTATCATAGTTGCATTTTTGTAAGGCTTGTTGGCATTCCAGAAATTGCCTTTTCTGGATCCTTATATCGTTTTCACATGCAGCTAATTTTAGTTGATATTCCTTAAGAGACATTAAATTTATATTTATTTTCATATTTAATTCTTCTTGTTGTTGACGACTTATAGTTAATTGTTCATGTGCACTTTTTAGTTCCTTTTCGAGTGCAACGTTTTTTGATCTTATTCTAGTATTATTTGAATTTATTAAATCGGTTAGTTTTTCTTTTTCATCAGCTAAGTCTTTTATTTGTTTGTCTTTGTCTTCGGAGATATGTTGAATTTGTCTATCTTTCTCATTTACCAAAAATGCATATTCTGTTTCATACTTTTTCTTTTCATCATCGTATTGAATTCTAAGCTTCATTAATTCAGTATTATTTCGATCTTCTAGATTATTTTTCAATTTATTTTGATTATCTTGAAGAGTTAAATTTTCCTTCTTTAAATTCTCTATTTCATTTTCTTGGTCTCCTAATTTCTCTGTAAGCTGCACAATAGTAACTTCTAAATCTCTCACATTTGTATTTAAATCTGTTATTGTGGCATCTTGATATCCACATTTAATTTCTAATTCACTTTTTTCATTCTCGCATTCATTACATTTTTTATTCAAATGAGCTATTGTTTGTTTTTGTTGATTCTGACTCTTAAGAGGATATGTTTCAGTTATTAATTTAATATATCGATCAGAGATAGTAAACAAATGAAGCATTTTATTCAATAATAAAATTATTCTTTTATCATCATCATTCACAACAACAAAATTGTTAATAAGAGTTTTTATGAATATACGTTCTCTCAAACCCGAGGAACCATTGTCTGGGAATGTTATAGTATTCAAGATTATTTTAACAATTTCACTCATTTTTTTTTAATTATTGATTTAATATAATTCTACGATCAGCTGACAATTACCTGATTCTCATAGAAATTGTAGGGGACGATGATGGATTGAGAGAATTAATTGGAGGAGGAGGAGGAGATGGTGGGTGTGTTGAGTAAGTAGGAGGAGATAGTGGTTTCGGAAAAGGAACTTTTTTGGATGCTCCATTCCCTTATACCCCTTCTCAACTTAGAAATTTGTTTCTCCTGTTCTTTAAACATTTCATACAAAACTGACAAATTTTGTTGAATAATATGGTTTTCATGTTTCAGCTTATTAATATTCAGCAATAGTTGCTGTTGTGTTCTGGGTCCTGCTAATTTCGGAGGCAATGGGTCCACTGGAACTGTAGCAGCGAAAGTGGATGTTCTGCCTGAGACACATACTAAAGACCTTGACAATTGCATGTCATCAAATTCATATGGTGCAACCAATATGAAAAACAGTATGTGCTCTCTTATTTTATATGATCAATTGTTATCCACTTCCCTAGAAAGAAACTTCCAACAGAAAAAGGGTGGTTGTAGACCAGTTGATGGACAGATTGGTTGGGTGGTTGTAGATCAGTTGACAGACAAGTTGGTTGATTGGCTTGACTAGTTTGTGGAATGGTTGTTTGCTTCTTCAGTTCCGCCAGAGATTGAATAGTACTGCTTGTTTGTTCACTTTCACTGTCTAGAAAGTTATATCAAGAGGTAGTATGTAGTGTAGTGTGCTTGGATTGCGACTCTACCACTAATTAATCTATAAACTGTGTTCTGCTGCAGGCTACCTTAGTGACACTTTTATACTACCTTAAAGACAAAAAAAAAATAGAAATATGTATTTTGAAAGGATACACACACACACATTGGTATAACTAAACTACAACTTTTCCTCATCTGAGATTATATCTGGGGAGAGGAATAATATTTCGTCAATAATAATTATAAGGTATTTATTATAGGAATAATAGGATTTGAAATTCATATATTTCCAGCCGGGTTGATAGATAGGATACATTATGTTATGTAAATGGTCTAAAATCATCCTTATTACTGTAGGTGTGGACATATTTTTGTATCCAACACAACTTTCTTGACAATGATGTTTTCTAATTTCTTAGAAGAGTCTTGGGTATGAAGTATTTTCAATATGGTCTCCCTCAGCACCTTCAGCCACCAGCACATCTGTACGTTCATTTCCATAAATTCAAACATGTTAGGCTTTGCAGTATTGCTCTCGAATCGTACATATCATATCATTATCACACATCTAAAATATTCTTTACTATGATATAATTGCTTTAATAGTATATTTTATCTCAGCTCTGCAAATTGGACATGTGGATATGTTTGATGCACATTTGAAACAAGTGCATATGTGATTACAAGGTAAAAACATTAACTCACTCTCCTTCTCCATACAAATCTTACACTCAATCACTCTGTGTCTAATTGTACCTTCTGACTTTGGGAGAGCGGCAACTTGATCAGTTATTCTACCAAATAATGGTTGTGGGTTAGAATCACCAGACATTGGTGGGCTTGGGACAACATCAACTTCAGTCAATGTCAATTCATCAACTATTGTAGATTCTACTTGCTGATTGGGGTAAGAAGCCAACTCAGTTCCATCAGACATTGGTTGGCTTGGGACAACATCAACTTCAGCCAATGCCAATTCATCTACTATAGGCTGTATTAAAGTTGTAGATGATTCTACTTGTTGGTTTTGGTCAGAAGTCAACTCAGTTCCATCAGACATTTGTTGGCTTGGGACAACATCAACTTCAGCCAATGCCAATTCCTGTATTAAAGTTGTAGATGATTCTACTTGTTGGTTTGTGTCAGAAGCCAACTCATTTCCATCAGACATGGGTGGGCTTGGGACAACATCAACTTCAGCCAATGCCAATTTATTTACTAGAAGTTTTCTAACTTCGTCTTCTATGTACTGCAAGACTGCTTCAATAAATGACCCAATGTCAAAGAAAGGTAACCCCTTCTCTTTGAGTTGATTATGATACGTTGTCATCACATGATCTTCCTGGAAACCCATTGAAATAAGGTGCTTAGTTATGTCTAGTTCCTTAATAAGTTTGTGTTGATCTTCATTGATATGGGTTATTGAAGGGTTTGTCTCATAAGGTGGCCTTTCCCCTTGAACCTGAAAAAAAAAATAAAGTTAATGTTACAAATGGCTTTTATAAAGATTACAATAATAATAGTCAACCTTCATTTCAAGTTACTGTAGCTGACATACCTGATCAATGAATTCTTTTCCTTTCATCAAGAAGAGGAAGGTACACTCTGGGTACCAGCGAGCATGTTCATCCCAAGGTATATCATCAGTTTCCCAGTTTCGAAGTCCATTCCCACAATGATAACAGCGCACATGATCACTTAAACCACAATAGAAGAATCCAGCTTCTGACAATTCAGTTGGTCTCTGTGTTACACGTTCAGGCCAATTGTTAAAGCTTGCTAGGCGACTTTTAAGTGTTAAGTAGTCTTTTCGCTTGGCGATGGTATGCTGGTGAACTCCATTGTCTGTCATAGGACTTAGACCACAGACATCTATTCCTTGTCTATAGGACGAATTTTTACTATTTCTCAGTGGAACGGAATAACCCTCGAATTTTTCATTAAATATCAGTGGAAAATTTCCCACTGGTTGGTTTCGAATGAATTGACAATGGGGAAAGTGCCGCTGATGTTCGCCTCTGGGAGTGTCTCCTCTTTCCCAGGAACCAACAATGCCTCGACAAAAGACACAAGCAACGTGGTCATTTGTTCGCAGATAGTAAAAGCCATCACGAGCCAAATCAGATGGTTCTAACCATTCAAGTGGCCAATCTATTTAGGTATTCAAACGTTCCTTTTCAAACCGTAAACTGTCATATGAATCAAACTTCTTAGAAATAGATCTTTTCACGTTCTGATTAAATGTGCATTCTGGTTTCTCTTTCTTATGTAAAGCAATGATTCTATTTTCATCTTGGTTTACGTTCGTGGCATCAATTTGAAAATGGCACATTGAACATTCTAAAAGATTTGCTTTATGAGTATAATAGAAACCCGCCTTTGCAAGTACATGACTGTTTACACTGAAGTTACAGTCCTTAAAAGTCTCCAAACGATTTTTTTCTTCTCTCATTGCTATGAAAACAAAATGTGAGTGTTGTATTAGACTGACTAGTTAGTGACTGAGAGAGGCATCTCTCTCTCTTCTCTCTTTATATAATACACAATCTCCCTCCCCCCTCCCCCCCTCCTCCTCCTCCTCCTCCTCCTCCTCTTCCTGTTGACTCATGGACTTAAAATTGGGACTATAGAGTTTATCAGCTGAAATCCTTTACCAGATCCCTTAGTAAAAAGCTGAAATAATGGTAAGAAAAATATAGGGAACCAAGTGGAAATTCTGTGATAAAAATAGAAATTTTAATTGTGGAAGTTTTACTACATTTTTTACACTACTACCTAACTACTTACTTATTTTTATTGATGAACACTTTATATATCATGTGTAAATCAATACAAACTCCAGTCTAAAAGATGTCATCCCTACCACAGGTGTTACTAGAAAACATATTTTAATTAATTGTCCCTAGTCCACTTCTCGACAGTAATGAAGACGGTAATTTGTCTCTATAGACTTCTAAAGATGATCTAGATGAAAATGTGTAACTGAGTTGGTTGTCTTCCCAATGCCTTCCACTGTATAATAAAGTTAATGGTAACTAACCACCTAATTCTTCTTCTTCATCATCTTCAAAATTGTCGGTCAAATTTTTTTCAAAAAGAAACCTGCTCCATATTGTTGGAAATTGGGGCCTAATATCTTCCACGGCAATATGTTTTTTTTCTACTTTTTCATTTAGCCACTGTAGAAAACTTGTCCCCATTTCCTGAAAGTAATGATAATTATTTATTAGTGTTATAAATCCCTTATTTTTCAACCTAATTTTTCAAATAATTAATTTCTTAAGAGGGTCTTTTTATGAAAACAAAGTAGGTAGGTGCTTTACCCATCATACTCACCTTACATCTTTGTAAAATATAAATCGAGAACTTGAGCCATTTCTGAATTTCATTTAGTCGTAATTGAGTTAAGTGAATATTATTCTCTAAACTCCAATTTTGCTTGTTTTTTTTCTTGGATAAAAAACAATAAACTGCTTTTTCCCTCAAGGCTCTAAGTATTACATACCATCTTGTTTTTACTTTTATCATTCCAATTGTTTCTTCATTCTCATTTAGAAAATAAAAAACTTCACCTTCTTTGTAAAGATCACTTCGCACCTGTAAAAATAATTTAATAATATAGTTTCA
Organism: Procambarus clarkii; assembly: GCF_040958095.1. Lineage (NCBI taxonomy): Eukaryota > Metazoa > Arthropoda > Malacostraca > Decapoda > Cambaridae > Procambarus > Procambarus clarkii. Next base: position 1,609,710 of record NW_027189150.1, on the reverse strand, counting down.
TAAAAGAAATTGTATTGAAAAATGTGACAATATAAATTGGCACTTCCTTGTACAATAGACTTTTTGTTTGCCTACCTTATTCTGGTGTTTCACTACATCTTTAGCTTCAATTATTGAATAGGCAGGAGATGTAAAGCCTAATGCCGTAAACAGGTTGAGTGTGTAGTGTGGAGGTAATGCAAGAAGGCTAGTCTCTTCATATTCGTTGTACAATGGAGTAAAACAGATAACGTTGAGTTGATGCTTATCCAAGTGACTGAGGTTAACAATATGTTGGTTGTCAGGTTGAAGAAGCTCACACACAGCTGTACATTTAGTATAGTGTAAGATACTATATACCAAATGTCGATTCATAATATCCATATTATTCAATGTATCCCACAGTGATCTGGCCACAACTTTAGCAACAACATAACGTTCTCCATCATACCGCTCAATATCTTCCCTTTCTCCAATTAACATATGAACACTTTTACTCCCAGTAATTAAAAAAAATTTACCATTAATGTATCTGCCACTGAAATGAGCTGATTCACCATTCACTTTAGTCATACAAACTACTTTAGAAGTAGTAGTACTGAGATCTTCTAAGCAATATTGTTTCCATAGATCATTTGTTTCCGGTTGTTTATCATCCTCATCACCAATACCACCAGTAAATTTTTTATTGGCAAAGATCACTAAATCAAACTGTCCCTTAAACTCCAAGAGTGTTACACCACGAGGAACATTTTTTCGAACTTCAGGATCATTGTTGTAGATTGTGTCATCAGGGCCATAGCAGTTGACCTTTATATCATGAAGAATAGCAGGGTCGTCTTCAGGGGATAGGATTCCATGTGGGACATTTGCACTTATTCTTTTTATCTTCTTTTTTTCTTTCAATGTTTTTAAAAGATTTTCATACCTACAAACAAAAGAAAAAAAAATAAGAAGTAATAATTTATTGGGGTATGGATATTATAAAAATATATATATGATATATATTATTAACATATTATAATAATGATACTTACAATTCCGAAGACTTTAAACTGTTTTCAGCATAGCAAATCATCTTCTGAAATGATGCTCCAAATGTATCTGGAAGTTTTTCTTTCATCTTGTTTTGGTATATGTTATCAAGGGTCATCATTAACATATTTATAGAAAGTGGTGAATCCATAGTTGTTGTATATGTCAACAATTAAATAATATTAAATAGTTATCACTATGGACATATGCATGCTGCATCAGACCACTTAACACTGAGGTAATAATACTGGGCATAACGCTTTTATATACTTGAAGGCGATTTAACTCACCCCTACCCCTCCTCCTCTTCCTCCTCCTCCTCCTACTCCTCAAGTCAGAATTTGAAAAGATAGATATAAAAGAATTCAACTGTCAGTTACAACCCTAGTCCTGTGCTGTATCTAGTGAGTCCACTTTGATAATATTATAATATAATAAGATAATATAATTATATTGACTTAGTTTGGGTAAGGTAGGGTCTTGTTTGGTCTTACTCTAATTATTAGTCCTGCATCACCTTATACTATCTTAGATAAAAATGTTGATTGATCAGTTAAGTTACATATGCCTTAACATATTTATTTTTTTTTTTTACATTCACAGATTTGAAATAGATCACCATTATGACTGATATTAACGAGACAACAGCAAATTTTGAAAATGATAAGACTCTGAGTGAACCCAACCCTACAGGCAAAGCAATGAACCCCAATGAAATATGGGAAGCTGAATCTGTAAAGACTGAACCCAACCCTACTAACCCCAATGAAATATGGGAAATTGAATCTGTAAAGATTATGTTAATAAAACTTGAAGAAATACTACTAAAGTGGGGAATAAAATATGAATTATTCATGAGACAAAATAATGGAGTCAAGCTTGAAAATACCTATCAAGTGATTTTGATGTCGAAGGCCTCATCACAGGAAAAAATTGAAATAGATCATATTAAAGTAGTATTTCAAGATGATGAATTGGTTTTGTTTAATGGGTGTGATGACAACTTAAGTTACCACCTGAAAAAACACAAATATGTTGTGTGTGAGTATACCCTCATCCAATTAACTATCCGTAGTTTTTTTAAATATGAAGAAAAATTACCCACTACTTTGTTCATACGAATTTTTAAAGATGAATGGGCATCCAGCCCAGCGTGGGATACTCCAAACCCACCTTCACGTATCTAGACAGTCTTCACAATACCGACATATGACAACTTGTACTGACACTCACCGGAACTAGTGCCAGCCATACTGACATTATCATCTTACTTTTTAATTATACTACATCTGTTCCCATTCTGGGCTCACTTTTTATTTAGTGAAAAATTACAGTGAAATTAAAAGGTGCCCCCATTCCCCTACCTATGTACACTAGAATAATAAAGGCAAAATTAAAAAAAAATAAAGCAATATATTTTATAATTCATACACACTTTTATTTAGTGAAAATTACAGTGGAATTAAAAATGAAATGAGGCAGCCTTCAACTGTTCGAAAGTTTTTTTTTTTTTAAATCAGCAATCTCCTGCCAGAGGTTTGTATTCTTCTTCTTCAGGTCGGTGATGTACCCACGTTAGTCACTATGTCAGTCACTGTGCGGAAGTTTTGAATAACATTGGCTCTTTGGTCCCATTATAAATTAATATGACTTCCAAGTGGTTGCACATATCAATTCCTCAAAAGAAAGGCGGGTTGTTTCAGCCTTCCAACTCTTTAATTTCATTTTTTAAATAATCAATCTCCTGCTTGAGGTCAGTGTAGTTCTGCTTCAGGTAAGTGATTATTTTTAATAACTCTTGCTCTATCATCTTCAATAGTGTGTTGTTCTGATTGATGTCGGTGTTGTTCTGCTTGATGTTGGTGATTATTTTGCTGATTAATTGTAACAACTCTTGGTCTGTCTTCAAAAATATTGTCACATTCTGCTTGATGATGTCGGTGTTGTTCTGCTTGAGGTTGGTGTTGTTCAGCTTGATGTCGTGGATTATTTGTAACAACTCTTTCTCTATATTCAATATTAGTGTCTCCTCTTCCTCTTCCCAGCATAGTTTCAAGTTTTTTTTCAGCGTATCTTGTGTCATATTCTCCATCCTGGGGTTCATCTGAGGAGAGAGCATCTCGGACAACTTTTTCTTTGGAAGAGCAGCGAAGCTGGCCATCAGTGGATGTAATATAAGAGTGAGAGTGGTCGGCGGCAACGAATATTTATATATATGGCTCAACTGACACAGTACTGCTCCGGGCAACCAGCTATTACATTACTAGGTGGACTTCGCCACCATGAGTTTGATCACAAGGTTTTCAACACTTTATCTAAAATATCACTTTTAAAAATGTTGACTTCAACCTTCAACGGTCCCAAAAAATTTTATTAAATCAGTATTCTTCTGCTTGAGGTTGGTGGTGTTCATCGTTTTTTCTAATCAATATTCTTTTGATTGAGGTGTATTGATGTGACATCAATAAGCATTGTTTCAATTTTTTTTTTCAGCGCAGCTTCTTTACCTTAACCTGTGGGCGACAGAAAGTTAATGAAATTGGGGAGTATGACTGCTACGGGATGCCCACTCACGGATGCGATCCCACTATTGCTCGACACGGGTGCTTTTGGCTGCTGGGTTGAAGAAGTTACGTAAAAAAGTGAATTTGAATTAAAAATTGCCCAAATACTAGAAAAAGGTGGGGGCCTGGGAGCCTTTTGGAAAAATTTGGGTTGGGGTAGGATAATAAAATAAATTAATTTGTGGAAATAATATAATATATTCAGTATCTCATTCTTTTACCTTTTTTTACCCCAATTATTTATTTAGAGTGACTAACAACTACTACTATTTTCTGATTGAACTGTCCATTCATGCTTATTTTGTAAAAGTATTTTCTTGGGGAAATAAGCCACCACAATGCAGCCAACAACATTCAGAAACCGGTTTCAAGGTTCTGCTATACAGGCATTCCTCATTTTTTTCTCCAGTCTGTGTGATTTTATCCATGATGGCTTCTATCTTCCATTTAGTGTCTGTCACTTCGACATCTCTTTTTGGGAAGTTGCGGAGCTGTGTAGTAGCAAATAACAAAGACATTAATATATTCTCTACCGAATAAATTTTAACAGAGCATAGGAATTCACAGATTAAAAAAAAAAAACTTTTAATCACAAAAAAATAAATAACGTACAACTGAAATTAATCCTCTTATTAGTAAAGTTAATTACAAATACATACCTGTGCCTGTTGTTGTTTCCTGACCGAAGACACGTTCCTCCACATTCTCCTGCTTCTCCCATTCCTCCCCTGACTTGGTGTCATCATCTCCATCTGAAGACCATGGCCATTTGATTTTTCTAGAATCAAGCTTCCTTAGTGCCTTTTCTTTCTTCTTCATCTTTCTCTTTATGGCCTTATTTAGTACCAAGCCCTTTAGTTTGTCAATCAACCGGTCACTTTCGAATGCGTCTGAGGACGACGATAAGGACGACGATGAGGACGACGATAAAGACGATAATGAGGAAGAAGATGAAGAAGATGACCTTGCTTTTACCGTCGATTCAACCAAACAAGACATTTGCTCAAGTAAGACAGATGCAGCTTGACCTCTTTCAGCTTGTTCTTTTGCTTCCCCAGAAGAGTTAGTAGTTATCTCGAAACCCTTCATCAGTTCGGAAACAAGGGGTGGGGGAGGATAGAGGGAGGAAAGAACGAATAACAATAAATTAAAATTACTATTATAATTGTGTTTTACTGTAGTATAATGAATAAAAAATCAATCTCTAAATGTTAATTTACCTGAAAGAGACAAATAATTACAAGTCAATCATTTTACACTATACTCTCTTTATATGTTTCCAAATGGCTTAGGAAGTGGTATATTCTGACTTGTTCCTTCAGCTTCGGCTGTACCTGATCATTGCACACATAAGTAGTTAATGTAGGTACTATAACAATAAGAAATAGAGTGTGTGGTTTTTTTTATGATTTGATTCATAAACTGAACTGGTAAGGAATTGATTATTGAAGCTTGTTGTTATGTAATTCTTGATGGACTAGATGACTGCATATGGATCAATAGTTAAACTGTAATGACGCCCGCCACTACCCTACTGAATGATAAACTGCTTAATTTCAGTAGACTGTACACCTGACACTGGAGCTGGAGAGAGAGCAAGGGTTTGTGACTCTTAAATAGGCAGAAATTCTCCTTTTATACCACTATCCCATCCCCCTCCCTCCACCATAGGTTGCTGAATCAATACAAGTTATTTTCATTAATATTTTCTATATTTTTATTAATATAGGCCGATTACTAAATTCTAATTCTGATTATTTTGTTAGATCATAAACACATAATTTAATGGATAAGTAGTATATAATCAAAGGCTGAATGTTTTCTTAAAATCTTTCTATTCTCTTTCTTCTTTCTCTCTTTTTTTGGAGTTGAGTTAATTTGCCTACTCCCCGACCTGCTACTCCTTTTTTTAATTTTTTTATTATTATCCCCCCCCCCCAAAAAAAAAGTCCTTTTTATCATCCTTCTTTTCGTCTAGCATTATTACATCCTCTTCTATTTCCTTTTCAACCTCCTTCTTTTCTTCTAGCACTATTGAACTAGTGTCATTTATTGGTTTAATATCCTCATTCTTTACCTTCAACTGATGAACTGGGGTCATTTATTGGATTAATATCAACTTCCTCTTCCAATTGCTTTCCATCTGTTCCTTTCCTATTCATGAACTGTTTTCCTCTTTGATTCTTTTTCAGAGTCAATATTTCATTTTTTCGTCTGTCTTGGGTATTTAATTTTGATCGTTGTTTGGCATCTTTTTGTTTTGTCCCCGAATCTGTTGTTTTATATGTTTTTGATGTTTTTGTTGTTTCCTGTGATGAAACTTTCTGAGAGGAAATTGTTTTTAAAATGATTTCATCGCCGATCACATTTAAATACTTCTTTATTATTTGTGTTTCAATAAACCATTTCTTTTCTTGTTCAATATCATCACTGTTCAATAATGTAAGTAATTTTAAATTGTTATCCTTGTTATCAATAGACACTATTTGATTTTTGTAAATTTCATCGTCGTTAATGTTAATTTTTTCTCCAATCAGTGTTAAACCCTTAATATTATATATAATGGGAAAAACAGAAGGGGTTTTAATAGCTTTCTTTATATTTTGGGAGTTTAATAAAGCTGTTTTCATAGTATCGATGTCATATAGGTTTTGTGAAAAATATAGGTTTAATTGAATAGAAGGCATAAGAATTTTATCGTTTATTACCGTAACAAGATTTTTATAGAACTGGGCGCAGAATATAAATTTTGAAATATGATTCGAAAGAGAATAGAATAATTGTTTCATTTCATTTTTGGCAACACTATTCCTACAAAATATTTCTTTTACTTTAATCTGATCGAATGCTAATAACAAATACTTTTTTCGGCACTTCTCTGATAGGTAAGCATCGAGTTCATTAATAATAGTTCTGATAATAGAAGTGAACTTTTCTACTAGAGTTTCATCGTAGTCTGAAGAAACGTCAATTGTATTAATCATCGACAAATGTATTTTCGATTCTTTTAATTCAGAAGCCATGACTAACATTTTAGAATTCATTTCTTTATTTGTTTGTTTTAATATCGAATTTTCTGATTCCTGCATTTGTTGAATGGCTAATATTTTAGAAGTATCACCATATGATTTGTGAATCACTTGCAAGATAATTACATAAAAGTGTTTTATATTTCGTATGCTAAAATCTTTTTTAAGTTCGTTCTGATAAATTGTATATATAATTGTAATAAAAGTATATACCTTTATAACTTCATAATTTGTTTCTTTTGTATATTTGTATAAATCCGCAAGTTGTTCTATTATCTTTTCTTTAACTAAATCCATAGATGCAAGTTCATCTACTAACATTTTAGCCAAATAATTTGGTTCTTGTAACTGACGCTTTAAAACAACATTTAAATCAACATAAGGCATTAATTCTTTTTTGTGTTTTTCTACTATTTCATCAGTAATATTAGTTTTGAAACTATTTAGTATATGATTAAATAACCCTCTTTCTTCCTCGTTAGTAAATAATATATTTGCTATATTTTCCGGTTGTAGATCATTATTATTATATTACTATTGTTAATAATGTCATTTAACTTTTATTTGTGTGTTCTTGTTGAATATAATTCTTGTGTTCTGTATTAAAATGATCAATAATCTTTATTATTATTTCTTCAATTAGTTAATTTTTTTCACTTGAATAACTATTATTTATAAACAATATATTTGAAAAACATTCAGTTATATCATCATTTGATAATATAGATTTTTTTTTTAAATTATTAAATAATGTATTATTAGAATTATTTATTGTGTTTATATTCGCCAAGAATTCCTTATATTTATTTAGCATTTGGTCCTGAAGTTGTTTATAAGTTTCTTCTTCTTGTCGATGTTTCTCAAGTTCTTTTGTTTTGAGTGATAATAACTCCTCATATTGCCGTTGATGGGCTTGTTTTTGGTCCTCAAGTTGTTTCATATAGGTTTTTTCTAGTTCATGTTTTTCGTAGTTACATTTCTCAAGTTCATTTTTGTAAGTTTCTTCTAGTTGATGTTTTTCATTAAGCCACTTTAGATTCAAAAATTCTATTTGTTTTTGTTTTTCATTTATTTCTCGTTTACAAGTTTCAGTTATATCAATTTTTATTTTTTTATCACTTTCACAATCGTTTAAAGAACTCTTTAACTCGGTAATATATCTATAACTTTGAGTTAATTCTTCATTTATTCTATTTATTTCTTGTTTTCGTTCAGAGAATTGTGTGGTACATAGTTGTAGGTTTTTATTGAGTTCAACGTTTTTAGATTTTATTTCAGTATTATTTGAATTAATTAGAATATTTAACTGTTTAATTTGATTATCTAATTCTGTTATTTGTTTGTCTTTTTCAGTTAGTTGTTTATCTTTTTCTATATTTCTATTATCTAATTCTTTTATTTGTTTGTCTTTTTCCTCAATTTTATCTTCACATTCATTTAATTGATCTAAATTAAATATTTGGGTTTTCAATTCTTCTTCATATTTATTGTTTTCAATTTCTAAATTGTTTATTATATTTTTTTGTTTTTTTATTTCAGTTGTAAACTTGTCAATTTGTTTATTTAAATCGAGTATTTTGCGTTCTTTTTCTGCTATCGCAGTCTCTAGGAATTTTTTTTCCATATTACACTCATCATATTGTTTATTTAATAAAGCTATGGTTTCCTTTTGTTGATATTGACTTTTAATAAGAGGATATGTTTTAGTTATTAATTTTATGTATCGATCAGATAGATCAAATAAATGAAACAATTTATTTAGTAATATGATTGTTCTTGTTTCATCATCATCTTTAGCAGAAACATTGTTTAAATAAGTTTTTATATTTATACGTTCTCTTAAACCTGAGGTCCCATCCTCAGGGAAATGTACCATACTCAAGATTGTTTTAACAATTTCACTCATTTTTTATGGGGTGAGAAAAAAATACCTATTTTAAAGTCCAATGTTAATTTTATCTTATTGAAATGAAATGAAACGCACATTATTTTGAATAGGACATTCAATGTTGATTTTTCAGCATTCAAAATAATTATTTCTTGCATTGAATACAGGATACCATAATTTTACATTCTTTCGAATATTACGTTTCTGGACTCATAATCGGAAACCATATCAGGGAGGAGTCCTGATCTTCCTCCTGTTTCTTGTTCTTCTTCCGAGATTTCCACATAGATATTAAATTTAATGCTAGCAAAGGTTTCTGAGGAATTAATGTTCTTAGCCACCATATTACATTCCACCTCATTATTACCATCTTGAAGTTCAAGTTTCATTACCACAAATGGTGGTAATGAATTTTCTTTAATTGGAAAATCATACTTAGAGAATCCCTGAATAAATATATCTTGACTTGCCGCATGCGTACATGATATCCACAATTTGTCCATGTCGAATTTTTTTCTTTTATTATGTGATTTGGTCCGTACTGCATTTATATGGTTTTGTAATTTAACATCTTGTATTTCACTTTGATCTGTATATACATTAGGTTTCAAATCATTAATATTCCAAGGAAATATTAAAATAATTGGATTTTTGGTATAATATCCCTTGTAACTAGAATTTTGCCATACATAATTTGTGTTATTTGAGACAATATTATTATCTAAATATCTGTGGATTTTATTGTAATTTAAACGGAAGTTATTAAAAGGCTTAATGATTGTATTCTCACTTTCGATTCTATTCTTAGGATTATACGAAATTGGTGGTTTAGGAATAATTACGAGACCTTTATAGGTATTTATATCTCTGATAAACGGGGAAAATAATGATTCCAACTTTGAGATGATTATATTAGATTCTTCAGAGGACTTTTTTGTTGTTGTTGAACTGATGGTGGATGGTAATGTTGTTTCTTGAAGTACTTCAGAGGACGTTGTTGTTGTTGAACTGATGGTGGATGGTAATGTTGTTTCTTGAAGTACTTCAGAGGACGTTGTTGTTGTTGTTGTTGTTGTTGGACTGATGGTGGTTTGTAATGTTTCAGAGAATTTTGTTGTTGTTGGACTGATGGTGGTTTGTAATGTTTCAGAGAATTTTGTTGTTGTTGGACTGATGGTGGATTGTAATGTTGTTTCATGAATCGGATCATGTCTGATAGCCTTACTGACTTTGATACGTTTTCCGCGTAAATAAATAATTATTATAACGACTATAATTAGGATTATAGCAACTAAAATTCTTATTAACCCCATTGCTACTTTTTTCTTTTTTCCTATTGTTTTTTAGCTATAATAAATTCATAAAAAAATTTATTTTGACAGAATATCAAACATATGCTGGTTTGAACCCCCAAAAGCATTGATGAACGGTTATACTTATAATTTTGGAACAATAAGTTTTACAATTAGACCAGCAGGTATTGTTATTATAAACAACGCTATGAACAATAAACTAAACTATATCATCTGATAATATTAAACTATACTTATATACATTTGTTTCTTTAAAAAAATAGAGGTTTAATAATAATGGAAAATTGTTTTTTATTAGCTTTTAATTATATACAAACTTTTTCTGAATCGAATGGATATGTCCATAAACGATATATCCTATACGAAGCCTCTGCTTCAGTAGTAAATATGGCTAATGGTTATTGTTATGTAGATAAATCGGTCTTTCATTTCCCCTTCAAATGCATTAATAGGTATCTAGATATAAATACAAAAACGAACAAAGATGAAATAACAGATGAAGAATTAAACCAAAATCAAGAAGAATTAAATAACTTAAGCGAATGTCTAGAAACTCTGGTGTCAGAATATGATATAAAATATGTCTGGGTCTATGGAAATAATCAAATCTTATTCCAATTACCTGTTTTACAAAATCTGGCAGTCTTCGATATCCAAAATAAGAACATCCACACATTTAGAGACAAAATAACAATAAATAAATCTTTTAATGAATCTCGAAATGTATTATACCGTCGGGGTAATATTTATACATTTCCACCAGTTTTACATAGTATTACAAATCTTTGTCATTTACTCGCCCAAAATTTGATTAATGGATACCATGATTCCACAAAGAGTATTACCTTCTATACCACAAATAAAAACAGCAATAATGATCTACAGTGTAATTTTCATTTAGAAGGTGAGAGTAGTTCAACTTGTGCTTGTCTGTTGAATGAAATAAACCGCCTTACTCTTATGTTCATATCGGCTAGTCAAGAGCTATATACGACAGAATATAAAGATTACATTAATAGTAATCATAGGGATAAGGAACGAATGTGCCAATATATGGCTGAACGTGAAGTCCAATACAAACTGCAAGCGCTGTTGCTCAGTATGGTTTGGCCCGAGAAAATACATTGGCAATGTAGGAGAAACATAAATGGAATGGATGTAGGCGTAACAATTCTAAACTATCTTGTTAAAAATAAATATAACTGGATTCAATGGGAGGTTAGGAATTTTAACAAACACATAATGAAGCAAACAAGGGTGAATCATCAAGATTCATATATCATAGCAAATATTCTGATCTTTTTAGGGTATGAAGAAACACGTAATATATGTAAACTACCATAACAACAATCCTAAAACATTTCATGCTAAGAAGATAATAAAACTAAATTATTTTCAAATGCATGACTTAGGAAAGAACCTGGGACATTGTTTAGCTTAACAATATGAAAGATGCAAGAATAAGGATTTTTTTTTTTTCAATGGTCACAAAGGGTTGACATGTTTCATTCCATATTAATTCCACTGTAATTTTCATTAAATAAAAGTGTGCATGTTTTTATTTTTTTAAATTTTGCCTTGGTAATTATTATTCAGTGTATTCAGTGTAGGTTATCGAAAGGGCAGGACTGTATGGGACATATGTTGTTTTCGTTGTGTTTGTGAATTGCCTAGATAAGCTAGATAGTAATAAGTACCACATAAAAGTCCCGGTTCTGACTAATAGCTGGTTGCCAGAAGCACTGTGTTAGCTGAGCCACATATATAAATATCCGTGGCCACTCTCACTACATTCACTAACGGACGGCCATCCAGCCAGCCCACCACACACGCTTTGCTGCCCTTCCAAGAAAAAGTTGTACGAAGATGCTTTCCCAGATTAACCCTAGGCAGAGACAAGCTGAGTTGATTAAAAAATTGAAAAGAAAGGAAACACACTTGAAGAAGAAAAAGAAAGAGTTGATTTACCTCAAGAATGAGAATAAGATGTTAACACAGAAGAATGTTGTTATCTACCAGAAGTTTCCACCAACCAACAAGAGAGTGAACTAGAAAATAGAATATATAAGGGAGGAAGAAAAAGAAAGAGTTGATTTACCTCAAGAACGAGAATAAGATGTTAACATAGAAGAATGAAGTTTCCACCAACCAACAAGAGAGTGAACTAGTACCTCAAGAACGAGCGTAAGATGTTAACACAGAAGATGCCACCAACCAACAAGAGAGTGAACTAGAAAATAGAATATCCACTATTATTAAAGTGTTTATAATAATAATAATAATAATAATAATAATAATTTTTATTTGGGGGAACATTGTTGAAAAAACAGCACAAATACAATTACAAATTATTACAGAAAATTACATTAAAACAGCGTTGATTTGAAAAACAAAAAAACAAAAAAAAACAAAAAACATACATGGGTTGACAATAGAGGGGTAAGGTAGGTTACAGGGAATAGCTTCGTTTTTAACTTAAACTGGTTGAGAGAGGTACTGTCTTTAACATGGTTGGGAAGGTCATTCCACATTCTGGGCCCCTTGATTTGTAGAGCATTTCTGGTTTGATTAAGTCGTACTCTAGGAATATCAAAACTGTATTTATTTCTGGTGTGGTGCTCATGGGTTCTGTTACAACCTTCTATGAAGCTTTTGAGATCAGGATTGGCATTACAGTTTAGCGTTTTATATATGTATAATACACATGAGAGAATATGCAGTGACTTAATGTCTAACATATTCAGGGATTTGAGTAAGGGTACCGAGTGATGTCTGGGGCCAGAATTGGATATTGTCCTAATAGCAGCTTTGTGTTGAGTAATTAGAGGACGTAAGTGATTTTGGGTAGTAGAGTCCCAAGCACAAATACCATAGTTGAGATATGGATAGATAAGGGAGTAATAGAGAGTCACCAGGGCAGGGCGTGGTACATAATATCTGATCTTAGAAAGAATGTCCACAGTTTTTGAAACTTTTTTTGATATGTTTAGAATGTGTCCCTGGAAATTCAGCTTGTGGTCAATGAGAATGCCAAGGAATTTGCCATCTAATTTGTTAGAAATTGGGGTATTGTTTATTTTGAGATTTATTTGATTAGAGAATTTATTGCCAAACAGAATATAGAAAGTTTTGTCAATGTTAAGGGTGAGTTTGTTGGCAGTTAGCCACAGATGGACTTTATTTAGCTCAGTATTTACTGTGGCATTTAGAGCAAGGGGATCAGGCCAAGTATGCTGCCCTGGGGAACACCAATGTTGATGGGTAGGGTGGGAGAAATTGTATTATTCACAGAAACACATTGGAGCCTGTCAGTAAGGTAGGATTTGAGGTATTGTAGGGAGTGTCCTCTGACACCATAATGATGTAATTTAAGAAGAAGGTTTTGGTGGTTGACAGTATCGAAAGCTTTACGCAGGTCCACAAATAACCCAACAGGGAACTCATTTTTATCAAGAGCTGTATGAATCGAGTTAAGCATACTAATAAGTGCATCGTTAGTGCTTTTTTGGGGCCTGAAGCCAAAAATTTTTGACAAGTTTGGCAGGATTGATATAGGTCTGTAGTTGTTAACATCTGTGAGATCACCACATTTGTGGACAGGCGTTACTCTCGCTTTTTTTAGAATATCTGGAAAGGTTTGGAGTTCAAGTGACTTGGGCAGTTCCCTGTAAGATAGTCCTTAATGTCAGTACTGGAAGATGGAATATCATTAGCAAGGGATGAACCAATGGAAGAGAAGAACCTATTGAACTCAATAGCAGAATCAGAGGCTGAAAGCTGAGTGTGTGTGTGTGTGCCAGATTTAACCTTGTTTGTGTTAATATGCTATAAAATTTGTGTGAAGATGCTCTGGGAAAATGAAGGAAATCAACCATTCCAATAAATATATTTTTCTAACTACATACATAAATACAATAATTATATTATAAAAAAAAAACAGTACCACCCAATTTAATATCATAAAATTGTGTAGTGAGTACAATAGGGCATGAATGATAGATACTACTACTAACCTTAAATATGGCACGAGCCAAGTTTAATTAATAAAGCTTAGGTAGGGGAAAATCAACAGAGGTGGTCACAGCAATAATAACAATTGAGTTGGCCCACCCACATCGGGTGGCCCTGGATGAATTATTAAATAATTAATCATCAGTAGGGGGCCATTTCTTGATATATATTTAGTAAAAATGTAAGGTCCTCAATGAAAGCATTATCTAATTGAGACTTACTAATAGACTCTTGGTAGAAGATAGCATCTGCTATGTCTTCATGCCTGCAAAAATAGGCTGCTGAGTGCAAATGATGAGGATAATTTGAAGAATAATGACGTGCTAAATGTAAGTGTTGAGTATACCTTTTACTGGGTATCAGGTAAAAAGGACAATTTCGACATTGACAAGCATTACCCAACAGCCCTACATTTGGTCGGTATTTCTTATACACTTCTTCAAAAGTATCATTTGTTACCTGAACTCCTCGTCCAGAAGCCTCTATTAGGATTTGTGACCTTGTCATGGGACGCACAATTTCTCTGTGTGTTGATAAATATTCCTGCAACCACAAATCCTTTTTATGTTGAACAATTATATTTTCAAACTCCTTGTAAATATTGAGACAATTCTCCTGGTGAACCCGCTGAGTCACTAAAGCTTGGACGTTATCACTAACATTTGAAGTTAGCCGTTCACGAGAGTCTCTATACTGTAGGGCATGTGCAGTATAAATAAACACGTTGTGTTCATTAAACATATTGTCAATAACGTCTTCCTTTAGACCAACTTCTTTAGCAAAAATTCGCAGTGAAAACCAAGATATATCTCCAGCCAGAAAAACATCCCGTAGCTTCTCTACCTTTTTCATATCCACAGCTATGGGGATCTGTTTTAACTTTTCCTTAATATTTTGCATGTCCTTGTCTTTAAAATGTTTTCTGGCTGTCTTCTCAACCTCTTCTAAGGTATAAAAATCCTTAAGGGTTAGGTTTTCTGAGGTCGCAATGTAGTTCTTCACCCATTCTTCTTTAAGCTTTTCATCAACAAGTGTTTTGGCAAAGAAATCAGTGAAGGGTGTGGAATTCTTTTCCCTGTTTCTTATATTTAGAAAGGCAACGACCAATGTATTCTAAGAGAATCATCCTCACAACTTTGATAACAACTTTATCCTCTAGAGGAGTCTCATCACTTCGTTGATGTAAGTAAAGTATAAACATAGGTTTAATTAGTGACTCACATTTTATGGGTTTTTCCCCCAAATTTCTTTCAAAACTCTCTGTCATGAGTGCTTGGGCCGTGTCATTGATAAGCACTTGCCAATATTTCTTAAAACTTGGTCGGTGGAGATACCCCGATGTTGCTGTTGCTTCTATGTGTGCAATACGCAATCGCACAAACTCGGGCCTAGGCTGAGTTGGGTTTTCAAACAGAATCCTCATCCAGGTCACTCCTAAAGCTGCCATGTGAATGTCAAAATCAATAATGTATGGATTTTTTGTGATTGCATAAGTCGCACACATCGCGTAGAGTCTTGTACCCATTAATGGGGCCATAATTTGGGAAGCATCTTGAGAAAAGATCGGGATTATGGCATTTAAGTTATTATCAGATACCAACTCCACTACTTTGCTCTTTTCTATGGCAACCTGGCTCATGATAGTATATGGCCATTTCAGTATACTTCTAACACTATATGACCATGGATTGATTGTTACAGAGTTACTATGTGGAGCATACACGGGAATGCCAGAGATCGTAAACAGTTTTAAAAACTCATATTTATTATTACTATTCAACATCGTGGGGAAATCTCGATCTTGCAAGTCAGATATAGTGGAGGTCATTGTTACTTGACAATAATCATCTGGATCATTTTTTATGCGCATTATCAACTTTTTTTGTTCTTCATAAATCTCCATGAACATTTTACAATCATTTCTATAATCTTCATCTGAATGACCTTTCATCTGAAGACATTTAGTTTCATATTTTCCACCTCTTACTGTTGTACTCAGAATAGTTTCAGCCAGATCTTTTTCATTTTGGAATTTTTCAGTGGTTAATATTACTCTTATTTTATTAAGCAAGGATCTTAACTCTAATTCATATTTTTTAAATTCTTTTTGTTCTAACCGATCTCGAATAGATCTACTACTGAGTTCCTCACTAGCTTGAATTGATTTCAAAATTCTTTCCATTAAAGGTAATACATCTGAAGGAACTGGTTCTTTCTTATTATTAATTTGAATAATAACCGAATTCCATTGTCGAAATACTTCATTCAACTCAAATAATGATATACGACGAAACTGGGGTGAAATGTGACATCCATTATTACCATATATTAATCTAAGTTGTTTCACTTGTTCTTGTTCACAGGGAAAATATACCCACTCATTCAGGTAGAATTTGTCCTTGGCTATACCCCCTGGCAGTAAGAAACCTTTCACTGACAACTTCAGGATCGGTGAAGTTCCATCAGATATGTATACACCAATTTTCTTCATCTCTTCCTCTAATTCATCTGACGTTTTCGCCCAGAAATGTGAAGGCATTTTGGTACTACCATTGTGCAAACGCGACCTTATATCCAGACTATACTGAACGGGAAAGTCACATCCCACACCTAACACAAAAACCTCACAAATCTTATTCTCAACCTCATTCATTTTGTCAATAACATGACTTGGCTGAATCAATGTTGTATTATGATGGCCGTCAGTAATAAGAAACACTTTGATATACCTCTCCTTACATTGGTAAACCTCATGTACAATAGTTTGTAGGGCACCAGTCAAATCTGTTTGACCATTAGCAAAATCACTATTTATTAGGTTTGTTTCTGATCGTTTTAATTCAACTTTACTGCCAAACACGAACAGATTCGTTCTCCCTACCAAATGAGGTGCCACATATTCGTTCCACCCTGTCATTACACCATTCCAGTAAATGAACATGGATCCTGACACATCTGCCATGAGAATATTGTAGGTACTTGCTTGATGAGACACATTATTCTTTGGATCCGCTCCCGTTAATAATAAATCTGGTACTTTATCTGGCATCTGGAACACTATGTGAGTCTTCTCTTCACCTTCGACATTCTTCTCTTTAATAATACAGAGTTCCATTTCCAATATCCCAAAATCATTCGTCTCTTGTTCATCATCTTCCTCTATTATAACCATTTCAGGCGGGAGGGGGGCAACATTAACTGCTGTGTAGATTGTTCTAAAAAAAAAAAAAAAAAAATAAAAAAAAATAAAAAAAAATAAACATATATTAAAATAAGAAAAAAAAAGGTATATTGTAAAAAATGTATATAAACATCTATATATTCGTATTATTACCTACCATCCATTGTTTCCTCTTCTAAAAAGGGACTTGGAGTTCTAGATTTGGGGTTCGTTTCAGCTTTCTCCAAGTAATTTCCCATTATGTCAGTTTGTCTTTAAGGAGAGGATGCGGAGGGCATCCTGACTGCTAATAAACTGAAGGCTCAGATGATATTCAACTCCTTTTATATAATCATACAACATGCACTTCACTTCTGTTTCATTGTCACTGATGTATCCAAGATGAACTGTATAGTAGGCATAATGTATTGTAAGATTTTTCTAAGGTACCTGATGTTTGAACACATATGATGTTTAAATATTTTTTTTTATGAAGAAGGTTTGAATCTTTTTCTTATTGGATTATCATCATTGTCTTCAACATTTTCCATTAATTCTTCATCATGTTCTTTTAAATTAAAGAATTGATTGGCATCGTATTCTGCCTGAACCTTACCCCTGATTATTAATAAATTCTATTATACCACACATAATTAAACTTATTCCAGTTTGAACCAAGGCATGTATTATTATTGTACTAGAAGAAGTTGGTTGATAGTGTTTCATATCTTTCATGTCTAATGAAAGAAGCATTAATAATTTGTCAACATGTTCATTCTTGTTATTTTCAATGCGTTGTAAACTAATTATAATCTGCTTAAAAATCAGGTTTATTGACGATAAATACTGAGGATATTTCTGGAGAGCAATGTCTTTAATTTGTTCAGAAACATTTTTAAATAATTGAAAGAAGTCTTTAACATAAGAGTGATCTGATAATATATTTTGTACCAAAGTTATCATATTTATAATATTTTTCAATTCTTCATCGTCCATATCCTCTAGATTTTGATTACCAAATTCATAAATAAATTTAGACATTTCATCATCATTGTTTTTAGGAGAACATTTTTGTTGAATGTATATTTTCAATAGATATCGTCGTAATTCTTTATTATTCTTTTTCACTTTATAATCAAATACATGACTATATAAACTACCTCTATCTTTTTGGGGGAAATGTGGTCTAGGAGATGGCAAATCTGTTAGTTCTGGTTGTTTTTGTTGTTCTAGTTTTGATTCTGGTTCCATTTTAGGTTTAGGTCTTGGTTCAAGTTCAAGTATGGGTTCAGGTTCAAGTATGGGTTCGGGTTCAAGTTCAAGTATGGGTTCAGGTTCAAGTATGGGTTCAGGTTCAAGTATGGGTTCGGGTTCGGGTTGTAAAGAAATTTGTGAAAATAAAGGTAATGACGATATTGAATCTGAAGATAGTATTCTTGAGTAATCATCAGATGATGTAGGTAAATATAAATTACTATTAATAATAGATTCCATTTTTATTTACTAAGGTAATAAATGTACATTATATATTTCATCAAACCCCAAAAATATCATAATATTTTGAATGAAATTAGAATCTCGATGGTTGATTGATTTTTCCGTCATAATAAGCTTAGAAAATTGACTAGTTTGCCATTTAATTAATTTATATTTATCTATATTTTTCCTTGGATAATCTATTAGTTTTACTGACACATAAATCCCATTTTCATTTCTATGACAGTCCCAATGAAATTTTTCGGGATAAATTATACTGAGTAGTAGCGTTTGTAGTTTGAATTCAACTTCACGTCCAGCCATGAATTGACAGAAGCGTTCATTGTGATTTGGATTGCATTTAATATATTCTTTGTATTCGGTTAAATATAGATCTTGACTGGCGGATAAAAACATGAGAATGAGGCGATTTATTTAATTTAATAAACATGCACACGTTGAATTGCTCTTGGTGGCTTTGAAATGTAAAGAACAATGTAAATGTCTACAATCTGGGTTCTTTTTACTATCTGCATAAAAATTAATAGTCTTCAAAGAATCTTGATATCCTCTAATTAGATTTTTGGAGAGCATTTGACAAAGATTAGTTATACTATGTGAAGGTGGTGGAAAATTATTACGTTTATTATAAACTTGTATAGGTCTTGGTATGGAATACTCATCTAATTTAATTTCTTCTCCAAATTTATAGATAGTTGAACTCCTTATATTAAAGACAGTAAGATACTGCAATACCGGTAATTTAAAAAGGATTTGATTAATTCCATAAACCCAAGCATATTTTACATTAAACTTGGTTACTAACAATTCTAGGCACTTATTCAAATCATCATCGTCATCATCACTAATCATTTCATCTTCATCTGCCTTTAAATGTAGAGATGTATAAATATTTTTAAGAGGGAAATGAAAAGCTGATTTATCTACATTACAAAAACCATTAGACATATTTACTACTAAAACAGAAGCTTCATAAAGAATATGATTTTTATAAAGACGGGGATTATAGTAACTATCATTTGGTTCACAAGATGTTTTTTGAATGTAGTTGAAAGCTAACAATAAACAATTATTGTCCATTTTTTATATATATATATATTATAAATGTTAGAAGATTGCATGTTATATATAGTATAATATTTATTTATTTACATATTTTTTTTATTTATATATAAACGATTCGATTATTATTATTATTATTATCATCATTATTATTATTATTAATAATATTATTATTAATATTATTAACTGCAGCATTAGTCGTAGCAGTATCGATAGTAATAGTTGTACCAATATTATCAATAGGGCTATTTGTAATTGTATTAGTAAGTATATTATTATTATTATTATTATTATTAGATATTGATAGAGAATTATTATTTATGGTTGGTGAAGCTTCTTTAGATGCCAATGGGTAAGTGTGATCTTCCAAATTAGAGATTGTATTTACATTCATATGACGATAACGGTGTCGTAGGGCCATTCGTGCATTGCTACCCCAGTGAATACTTTCATCATTTGTAAGCAATTGGTTAACTTCACCAACGCCACCCTCACCACTAAATTCTTCATCTTCTTCATTTCCACCTTCCATTATTATTTCACCTTGATTAATATAACTTTTTAAAAATTCCTTAAGGTTTGAATGTCCTAAAATTTCACTAATAATTTTAAAAGGTAAAATATGATTCTTACCTAATTGTCTTGAAAGACTGTTAAAAGTACGTGTAGCAAAATCAGCTTGGAGTGAATGGAGACCTGCCCCTTTTAAATCTTCTTGAACACTATATTCTTCATTAGGAGATAATTTCTGATTTCTTTCTTTAGCAACTTTCCAAAGATAACTTTTAAAAACTTTATGTGTACTCTGGTAACTAGAATCAAAAATAGGTTTATCCAAATGATCAGCTATATTTGTCCCAGGATATTTCAGTAGAGTTAATCGTAACATCTTCTTATTTGCATAGGGAATGAGGTATTGAATAAAAAAAGTGGAAGCCCCTCCTTTTAATAAGGGAATGTTGCGATCCTTACCATGTTTACTGTATACTACTGGCAAAACAACAGTCTGAGTGGCTGGGTAATATGCATCTACAACATTACGATAAGTTACATTGTTGGCTTCTTTGGCTCGAAGACCTGTATGGTATATAAGTAAAATTTTGTAAGCATGTTCAGACTGAGAAAAATTCCATATTCTAGCAACCGTCTGAGCGATCAAACGGCTATCTAAAATAGGCTTATTGTTACGGCGTAAATTAACCGATGTACGAGGAAGACTCATTTCTTGTCCAAGAATGGGACCTACGATGTACTTGTTTAGTGTTCGAACGTTGGTTAGACGCGTCATATATTTTAAATTGGCATCCCGATTTAAATATACATTATATATATTTATCAAATCTGGTGTAACCGGTGCCTCCCGACCGACTTGCTGAAGCTTAAAACGGCCAAATTTTTCAAACGTACACTTGTAATTCTTCAAACTAGATGGGTTAAGTAATAAACGTTTTTTGCGCCTTTGTAGTGTGGATATAGGAGGAGAAGATTGTTGTTTATTGGTTTCTTCATCTTCATTTTCGACATATGTTATAATTTCTCGTTGCGTACGTGGATTAAAAATAGGACGATTGAATTACTGTTTTATACATTCCAAATCACTTTGGTTTAGGTATTTACTAAATATTTGATCAATAACATGTTCATCCATTTTTTTATATATTTACCAAAAATTTTATATTAGAGGGGGTAAGTATATGTGTATTAGAGGAATAGTAATGAATAGGAATATATATGTGCTGAAGCACAATATAATACTTGTATAATTTACATAAGTTAAGCTTACAGGCACAGAAAACATTTCACCCATATATTTTGTATAATTATTTGTTATAATTTCTTTCATTTGAGCAATTTTATCTAAACAAGAAAGACTAGGATTATTATTATTATTATTATTGTTAATATTACTAATTTTGTTATTAATGTTCCCTGCAGTTATCTCATGTCGAAAATTCCGAATTTGTCGTATATCTTTGCTTATATTATCATAAATAAACTTTTCTAAATCAGGAATAATATAGAGATAATATACAGATACAATTTGTTGAAGTTTTTCTTTACGCAAATCAATACTAAACATGCTATTTAATGATATACCGACTAAACTAAAAATTAAACTATAATTTTGTGATGGTAATAAAATAGATAAAAATATAGAGGCTATATTAAATATATTCATAATTTTAGAACATAACGAATATAATCGAGATATTGAACAAAAATTTTCATAATTTTTATAAATTTTATCAATTTCATCAATATATTGTTCAATTATTAAATTATCTAATTCTAAAAGTATGTTATTTTCATGTTGTAAGCCGTTATTACTATTCATTGTAGTTATTTTTTGTATTATTTAAAAAATATAATGTTGGATATATCTAATACAAAAATTTACTATTGTTTACAATGTTCAGGATTTTTCTGTTGGATTCTTAATATTCCCATCGAGTATAAATATTGTCCCAAGTGTTTTTCAACAGCCACAATTAATGTCTACATTCAAGATGCCAAGTTCTTATTGGATGCGTCAATTACTAATGAAATTTGCGAGCGAGGAAATACTAATAAAGAATTCAAACTTCATGAATGTACTAAACACTCAGATTATACCTCATTTATGGAAAAAAGTTCCCAATCTGGAAGAAGAATGTTTTCTCTTATTCTTATCCCCCCCTGTAGCACCTGAGGGTAGATTAAAATTTCAACAGAATGCGGTAACACAACCAAATTTATCCTCATTACAAACAATATCTGTAATCTATTTAAATAAAAGTGATACAAATATGTTGAGTATCACCAGTAACGGTATTTTAAAAATAAATGTTTCTCAGGAAATTGGAGAAATTTTATTAGTAGCTATACTATTTATTAAATCAATTGGAAAAACATATGTTATTATATCGGTCGAAGATAATAGTATTAGTGTAGTATGTATTTTAAAAAATCATATTAAAAGAGGAAAATTTTTTAATCAACAACTTTCCCAATTTCGTAAAAGCTATATCTATACCAACTTTTCAGTATACAGCCACTTGGAAATATTTAAACAATTATTGAGAGGAACCAATACCCTTTAAAACTTGTGGATTATTACATCGACATATGGCACAAAATAACTTGTCAAAGTTATCCATCTGGTAACAAGAAATACATATACCATGCCCACAATGTAACATTATAAGATCTTTATCGCTATTTTCATTTAAACAAATTGGACAAGTAAAGCGGACATATTTGGAATATATGGCTAAAGCTTCTGGAAGATTTTGCTGTTGGAGATAACAGTCTTCCTGGTCTTCATTTTTTATAGTGATGTGATCATAATTCCATAAAATATATACTTCAGCTTCTACCAAGTTTTTATTATCAACATAACAATTATTGATGTTAGATAATTCATGGAATTTACTGTACATTTGTAATGATGATCTTTTTTTATCCTTATTACGTTTTTTTCTTTTTCGTTTTCGTTTTCGTTTAAGATAATGTCGATTTCTTTTGGGATCTTGTAAATAAAGTAAATAAATATTTTCTCCTTTAGTTATCATTTTTTATTAATTTTATACGTCCTGTGAGTGCGAGATGATGGAGAAGTTTTAGTGGATTTTTTAAATGGTGTGTCTGTAAACGATATGTCATTAGTGTATATATGTTACTTTTTAAATACTCAAGAGGTCGGCGACACATTTTGGTTTTTTGGGGAATAGTTAAAGAAGTAGTTGACTCTTCCACAGAAAAAACATATGCTATTTCAGGAAATTCTGATAATGTACAACATATATTATTCTTTGGGGGGGAAGTAGGATGGTAGATGAGTTGGCCTTGTTCTACGAAAAAATGATAATTTTGAGGCATAATATGAACAAAAACATTTTCACGTTCATTTTTAGTATTTTTATTATTATGTTTATATACAGCCATAGAGTATGGTATGAGTGGTAAAGATTCTTTTTCTATTGTCTTTCTTTTATTGTTTAGTATCAGATTTTTACTTACTTCAATCTGATTTGGTGAAAAATATATAAATAAATAAAACCAAATAATAATACTAAGAATAGTAAGAATAACGAAAAATAAAATATCATAATACATACACATTTTTTGTATAATTAAATATTTAGTCTAGTGACTATTCTTCGCGATGGTAAATCTGGAGAGGTAAGACTTTTTAAAAATAATTGATAAAATATAATATCATTATCATTAGCATTACATGATGATATATCTGATAATACCATTTGAGCTTCTCGTGGAGTTAACTGTAATCCCTCTTTTTTTTCTCCATTCTCTCTCTCATGTGTAGGACAATTGTTTTTATTCATAGCACATCTCACACTCTCTATATCCCATTGCACTGTACTAGGTGCACTAATAATACGGACGTGTTCCAACGAAGTTTGAATCATAGTTGTAGATAAATGTTCAATACCCTCCTTTATTTTCAATTCATTATCTTGGAAAAGTTTTTCAAATATTTTAGTTATATTTTCATCATGTTTTGTAATTTTTAAAAACTTCTTTGGATTCCCTAATATCGACAGTGAGGTGGTGAGATTAGATGACCCAAAGGCTGGAGGAGGTGGTAACACTTTCATATTTCAAATATAAAAATAATAAGATCAAATAAGACAATGATCAGTTTATCAAAGTGTGATATTTTAAAATTACATGAGGCACAGAAACATCAAAATGTCAATACCCATTTGTTACATTTATACAATCCCCAAAATATTGGAAATAAAAAAAATAGAGATTTGGAAGAATTTCCGTTAGTTTATGATTCAAAGTTATACAAGTTTATCACATATGTAAAAGAATACAAATCTAAATTAGGAAGTAATGTAGCTATTATTGAAAAATTTGATAAACATTTTTTATCTTGCTCGCCTCAGTATGTATTAGGACATTACCTCATGGGTGATACAGGTGTTAACAGATATTATCAAGAATTTCAAAAAAAATTAGGTGATATTAGCCATATATCGGGAAGTTTTGCCCTAGGTAACATGTTAACTCCAAATTTGGATTATACAATGTGGATTAGGTCTGAAGATTTACAGCTCAATCGTATATTTGTTGGTCAAGTATTTCTGACAGTTTCACAAATGCGTCAACTAATAAGTCAGTCTCCATACAGAAAACATCAAATACTAGGTTTCAGTGATGTTACTACACCTTCGAATTTTGAAAAATTGGTTAACGAAGAAAATGCTGCTCAGTTCTTTGATTTTATTCCATTTCCTCGTAACCATTCAAAAACAGTTCTTGAAAAAGATATGGTATATATTACTGAAAAAATTGTATATTGTAAAACTTAAAGTAATGTAATATCAAATAAAAAATGAATAAACAGGAAGCAACTAAAATTATTAATACCTTGGATAAATTATTATTGCTTCCTATAGGTAAATTATATGGACAAATTCAAGATATAAATGATGCAGCTATTATAAAGAAGATTTTAGATGATTTTAATGATATTATTATTAAAGGAGATGAAAATATTCAAAAAATCATTGATCCAAATCTCTTAGCATTTTCTAACAAAACTAATATTCAAAATTTCAAAGCAAATATAGAAGCACTTCTTTGTGGTGACCTTTATTTTTTAAGAAAATTAACATTTATATATGGAACAAAAGTACGAGAAATGTTCCGGATACATATTCAGACTAAATATCCATATTATATTTATTGTAATTATTTACAAGATGTAAATATGTTGCTTACGTGTCTTAATGATTGTGAAATATATGATGAAAAATCTCTATGTACAATATTTAATGATGATAATATATATAATAATATCCAGGCAATTCTAATTTGGACAAGATTTAAAGAGTGGTTTAAAATTTATCCATACTGTTCCATTCTAAAACAAATTTCAAAATTAGAAACAAGTGAGAGTTTTATAGAATTTATGCGTTTACATAATAAAATTAATACTGGATGTTTTCAATATAGTCTTGTAAATTTTGGAGATCGAATTTTTCTCATAAGAGACAAATATAAACGAAGATTTTGTAATGAAAGTTTAGAACACAATGAAAAAAAAAATATTATAGAAGATGCTTCCCATCCTTTAGCTACCATTCTAGATGAGCAGTTATATTGGAACTGTAGTAATTCAATGGATATTGAAAGTTTATTGGAAACTTCATCTTTTGAGAAAGCAGTTTTTAATAAAGGATGTAAAGCTCTATGTAATCCACATAATTATAATTTAGCTAAAACCTACTTATATCCTAATTCAAAAATACATCCCATTGACCCAAATTTTAATAAAAAATTTATTTATGTTTGTGAAACTGGGTCGATTTTGAGGTTAATATCATTGGAACTTCAAGAACATTCTCTTAGACATTACACCGTTATACATCCCACAAATATATTTAATTACCATAATACTATTATACTTTTGTTATTTATCATAATAATAATATTAATTGTTTACTTTTATTTATACATATATAAAAATATATAATGACTATAGTTAGTATAGAAACTATTACCCCTAGCAACGACCCTAACCCCAGCAACACCCCTAACCCTAACCCCAGCAACAACCCTAACCCTAACCCCAGCAACAACCCTAACCCTAACCCCAGCAACAACCCTAACCCCAGCAACAACCCTAACCCTAACCCCAGCAACAACCCTAACCCTAACCCTAACCCCAGCAACAACCCTAACCCTAACCCCAGCAACAACCCTAACCCTAACCCTAACCCCAGCAACAACCCTAACCCCAGCAACAACCCTAACCCCAGCCACGACCCTAACCCCAGCAACGACCCTAACCCCAACAACACCCCTAACCCCAGCAACCCCCCTAACCCTAATTCTAGCAACAACCCTAATAATTCAAGTGACAACCCTAATAATTCCAGCAACAACCCTAATCCCAGCAACACCAACCCGATCTCAAGTCCTACCTCCAACTCCACCAACCTTAACCAACCTAATAATCAAAATTCAAATAACATTATAAATAATCGCCAAACAAAAGTTATATTAAAACTAATTACAATTACACTTATGACATCTGTTTTTGGTACAGTTTTATATATTCTTGGAGATAATATGGTAAATAGAAAAATTTATGAATGCATAACCCCTTATTTGTTATCTCATATACAAAATAATTTGAATAATTATTCGATAATTTCTAATTAAAAACATACAGAGTCAGTACCTGATGTGAATTCAATTTTAATATTTAAAATAATTTTAAACACTTATAATTTCTAATAAAAAAAAAAAAACGTGTGTCATACTTCTCAAATTTAGGTAGGCTATGATATAAAAACAGCATTTATTACACATTTTTACACATCCAAAGTATAATAATAGCATTAAACTTCTAGTTAAAAACTAATCCTTAATAATATAGTCTATTAGAACAGTTTGATTAATTTGTTGGTTTCCTGATATAGAAGTGAATTTTGGATAATGTAATTCCACTATTCACCTTTTCAAAATTTTCCTCTAGATAATGGGAAAAAAGAGCATTACACTCACAACAAAACATTTTATCTCCAACATAAATGAACTTGTTTCCCTTAAACTCTTTAATAGCATATAAGGCATCACTATAATATTCATACTTTAAAGGTTCTCTTTCACTTAGGTTGAGTTCATCTATCATTTCATAATATCCTGAAGTGCTCATATAAAAACTACCCTCAGCCATTGCACTTGGGATTGAACTCTTTTTTTCTAGTGGCCATGCAACCCGTTCTCGCAAATTTAATAAGTCAATATTGACTTATTAAATATGTGCATAGGTGACATACTTAACATAATAGATACCCTTAAAAAGATTCATAGAAAACACCGACCTTACCTAACCTTGTTAGTATCTTAAGATAAGCATCTTATTGCTTCGTAATTACAATTATTACCTAACCTATAATAGGTATAGGTTAAGTAATAATTGTAATTACGAAGCAATAAGATGCTTATCTTAAGATACTAACAAGGTTAGGTAAGGTCGGTGTTTTCTATGAATCTTTTTAGGGGTATCTATTATGTTTAGTATATCACCTATGCACGTAGTTAATAAGTCAATATTGACTTTACGAATTTGCGAGAACGGGTTGGGCCATGTCATTAAAAGAACATCAGGATGATATTTATTATTAATTGCCTCAGAGATATTTATATTATCAACCTCCATCCATGATATAGAATTTATGTTTGAGTAATTATCAGTAGCTTTCACGTCCACATTTCTTAATCTCAATAGATTTTCAATGAATGCAGTGCCAGCAAAAACACTTACAAGAGAACCTTCACCTGTGAATTTAATAATTGCATCTAATTCTATTTCTAGTGGCAAATAATGATCAAATACTCCTCGTAGCATTCTACACAAATCAGGAAAAATATGAAGACAGTTAATTATATACAAAATTTCTTCTTCCAATGGGTAAATTGAAGAAAACTTCTTGGATATTTTATTCCTTTTTACATCTAGTGAGAAATCCATCTGTTTCTCCAACTGCCTTTTTTCTTCATCTGGTGTTATTATTGTGTATATCTTCTTTTCATCTGCATTCAAGATAAAATTCCACCACTCTGCAGCGTTCGAAGATGATATTTTATCTTTGAATTTTCTTTTAAATAACTTTGGTAACTTTCCACCACGAGTGGGAATTTCATCAAATTCTGAAAAAAAACTATCAAAAAGGACTTTTCGACAGCCTCTGTTCAATAAAACTGTCCCACACACATGGCACGGTATTTCATATGCATGTTGTGTGTTGAAATGTATTACTAAGTAGTACATTGCAAAGAACTTTTTCTGGCAAATATCACAGGCAAAACATTTTCTTGTCAAAATTTTGGACAGATAATTACCATTGCACATTTCTCTCTCACACCGATCACATTTTGTATGGGTCAGGTAAGACTGATGATCAAATACAAAAATAACTTTATCACCCTTGTATGTTGAAATATTCTTAAAAAAACTTTTAGGAGATGTCATTATCAGCACTTGATTATAACAGTCAGTTCCACCACTAGTAATCTCTTCACCATTCACAAAGGCTTCACCTCTCCATTCCAATTGACGTAGTTCTTGTTCAAGTTGAGTCCAACCATTAGAGGGTGATGATATGAGTAGTCGAACATTTTGATCCATAATAAATTTTTGAATGGTTGAACCCATCTCATATTCTGGTTTTGTGTCTGGTTTCACTATATATTTTTTTTGTTCATAAGTCAGATTTCGCCACATAATCTTTGCAACCGGACTTTCCCATATTTTGCTAGTGTCTGTTATTTGGGTTATAATATCATTGCCTAGTGGCCTAAACTGATGATTTTCATTTTCAATAAACTTGTTAAAAACAGAAATTACTTTTCTCCATATGTTGGTGCCAGTCATAATGTTCAATCCAATCTACCACCTGTAAAATCAAATGTATGATAGGTTAAATTTTTACAGACATATTGTGCAAATTAATGTTTATATATATTTCATATTTCAATCAGAGGAAAAAAAAAAAGATAAGCCTTATCATTTTGTGCTGAAGGTCGGTTATTTTAATAGTTTATTTACATTGTTTATGTATCAACTTTTGTGGTAAGATATGATTAATTCCAAAAGATGTCATTCCTACCACATTAGAAAACATTTTCACTGATTATGACCAGTATTGTAATTTTTTATTAAAAAACAAATTGTTAATTATTAGTAAAAAATCATATGATTACAACAAGATTCAGAACAGAATAATTAATTAAAAAAAAATAATAATATATTTCTTGGACCAATCTTCTGAAGGCTTTGTTGTACTGTTGTAGCTAGTTAATATAAAGCTTCCATATAGAAGTCATCGTCCAATGTTCATTTTCTCCATCTTCATCTTGTTTTACCTCAGTGCAACATCCTTTATAATCAGGGTTGTAGAGAGCTGTAAACTCATTCTGTAAATAAACTTTCTGATTGAGTAATCTCAAATGTTCAGGTAAGCTTAAATCCACTCCTGCATATTTTTTGGCAATCTCTGCCATTACCTTAACCCATTCTATAACACTTTCAATTTTACTGTAGCATACTTCTATTCTTCCCAAACCGAGGTGAACAGGCGTTATGATCTGTGACTCCAAACGGAAGTTATCATATAACATTTCTACTGCTCGTATTTTCATCATTCTTTGAACTAAATTATTGCAGTTTCTTTTTTTTGGATTTGTAGCCTCATACTGCTGCTTTTCAATCTCCGCTAAGCTCCTTATGCGTGCAATAAATTTGGGGATATCTTCATAATCCACTACACAATGCCCAATGGCGATAGTCACAATCACATCATTAACAGAGGCTGGATAAAAAGAGTCATCCAGCACCTGTGGCCGGTATATCCCGTCCTCACTTGATGGCGCCACTGTCCATTTGGAGGGGGGGGGGTTTCGGGAGAATCCTTACTTGATGGCGCCGCTGTCCATTTGGAGGGGGGGGGTTCATGAGACTCCTTACTTGATGGAGCCGCTGTCAATTTGGAGGGGGGGTGGGTTTCAGGAGAATCCTTACTTGATGGCGCCGCTGTCCATTTGGAGGGGGGGGGGGGGGTTCAGGAGAATCCTTACTTGATGGCGCCGCTGTCCATTTGGAGGGGGAGGGTTCAGGAGAATCCTTACTTGATGGCGCCGCTGCTGTCCATTTGGAGGGGGGGTGGGTTTTGGGAGAATCCTTACTTGATGGCGCCGCTGCTGTCCATTTGGAGGGGGAAGTTTCGGGAGAATCCTGACTTGATGGTGGTGCTGCTGCTGCTGTCCATTTGGAGGGGGGGTGGGTTTCGGGAGAATCCTGACTTGATGGTGGTGGTGCTGCTGCTGTCCATTTGGAGGGGGGGTGGGTTTCGGGAGAATCCTGACTTGATGGTGGTAGTGCTGCTGCTGTCCATTTGGAGGGGGGGTGGGTTTCGGGAGAATCCTGACTTGATGGTGGTGGTGCTGCTGCTGTCCATTTGGAGGGGGAAGTTTCGGGAGAATCCTGACTTGATGGTGGTGGTGCTGCTGCTTTCCATTTGGAGGGGGAAGTTTCGGGAGAATCCTGACTTGATGGTGGTGGTGCTGCTGCTGTCCATTTGGAGGGGGAAGTTTCGGGAGAATCCTGACTTGATGGTGGTGCTGCTGCTGCTGTCCATTTGGAGGGGGAGGGTTCGGGAGCAGACTCACAGATAGTGTTGTCATCACTAATCTGTGCCATTCCTGACTGAAGAAGGAGTGATTTACAATTACACTGTTTATTATTATTATTATTATTACTATTTTATTTATTTTATCTCACAATGCTACCCACCATCCGTCTGTCCTCGTTTAGTTCCATAGTGAGAATGAGCTTAGAGTTTTTTTTATCCCACTTAAGTACACATTCGAGAGTTCCGCCAGCATGTTTCTCTACACTTTGGTGACCAATTTAAATCTGGTTCCCCCCCCCCCCCAAAAAAAATAGCAGCTCCCAACCACCTCGGTGAGATCACTCTAATTTATCATTGTGGGTCGGTTGTTTAATCTAGGAAAGTCTCTTGGTGAAAGCGGCAAGTATCACTAATTTCCCATTCTTCAGACATCAGTTGTTCTTTGGGAGACTATTTCCATTATCAACTTATAATTATTTAAATACATAATACTTTTAAATCTTCCACAGCTCTCTTCCAGAATCCAATCA
Organism: Procambarus clarkii; assembly: GCF_040958095.1. Classification (NCBI taxonomy): domain Eukaryota; kingdom Metazoa; phylum Arthropoda; class Malacostraca; order Decapoda; family Cambaridae; genus Procambarus; species Procambarus clarkii. Next base: position 1,578,489 of record NW_027189150.1, on the reverse strand, counting down.
TTAGATGTTCTAGACCTTCATTAAGTATGAATTGTTTAAGGTGTAAATGGGGAATTTGGATGGTGGTATCTATCTTTTCATGCAATGTGGCTACATTCCAACATTCTGTTTCAGTATCCGAAACCAAACTTTTTACAATCTTCCGAGTGCATTGGGCTACTAAACTACAATTTTTTCTCATCTGAGATGATAATAAACCCTCATCTTTCAAGATAAAACTACAAATTT
>NW_027189150.1:1547766-1577761 GCF_040958095.1 Procambarus clarkii | reverse complement strand
CACCACTGCACACACCACCACTGCCACACACCACCACTGCCACACACACACCACCACTGCTACACACACACCACCACTGCCACACACACCACCACTGCCACACACCACCCACTGCCACACACACCACCACTGCCACACACACCACCACTGCCACACACACCACCACTGCCACACACACACCACTGCTACACACACCACCACTGCACACACACACCACCACTGCACACACACCACCACTGCCACACACACCACCACTGCTACACACACCACCACTGCCACACACACCACCACTGCACACACACCACCACTGCCACACACACCCCACTGCACACACACACCACCACTGCTACACACACACACCACTGCCACACACACCACCACTGCCACACACACCACCACTACACACACCACCACTGCCACACACACCACCACTGCCACACACACCACCACTGCCACACACACACACCACTGCCACACACACCACCACTGCCACACACACCACCACTGCACACACACACCACCACTGCCACACACACCACCACTGCCACACACACCACCACTGCTACACACACCACCACTGCCACACACACCACCACTGACACACACCACCACTGCCACACACACCACCACTGCACACACACACCACCACTGCCACACACACACCACCACTGCCACACACACCACCACTACCACACACACACCACTGCCACACACACACCACCACTGCCACACACACCACCACTGCCACACACACCACCACTGCCACACACACCACCACTGCTACACACACCACACTGCCACACACACACCACTGCCACACACACACCACTGCACACACACCACCACTGCACACACACCACCACTGCCACACACACACCACCACTGCCACACACACCACCACTGCCACACACACCACCACTGCCACACACACCACCACTGCCACACACACCACCACTGCTACACACACCACCACTGCCACACACACCACCACTGCCACACACACCACCACTGCACACACACACCACCACTGCCACACACACCACCACTGCCACACACACCACCACTGCCACACACACCACCACTGCCACACACACACCACACTGCCACACACACACCACTGCACACACACCACCACTGCCACACACACCACCACTGCCACACACACACCACCACTGCCACACACACCACCACTGCTACACACACCACCACTGCCACACACACCACCACTGCCACACACACCAACTGCACACACACACACACTGCCACACACACCACACTGCACACACACCACCACTGCCACACACACCACCACTGCTACACACACACCACCACTGCCACACACACCACCACTGCCACACACACACCACACTGCCACACACACCACCACTGCTACACACACCACCACTGCCACACACACCACCACTGCCACACACACCACCACTGCTACACACACCACCACTGCCACACACACACCACCACTGCCACACACACCACCACTGCCACACACACCACCACTGCCACACACACCACCACTGCACCAACACACCACCACTGCACACACACCACCACTGCCACACACACCACCACTGCTACACACACCACCACTGCCACACACACCACCACTGCACACACACCACCACTGCACACACACACCACCACTGCACACACACCACCACTGCCACACACACCACCACTGCCACACACACACCACCACTGCTACACACACCACCACTGCCACACACACACCACTGCCACACACACCACCACTGCCACACACACCACCACTGCTACACACACCACCACTGCCACACACACACCACTGCCACACACCACCACTGCCACACACACCACCACTGCCACACACACCACCACTGCCACACACACCACCACTGCCACACACACACCACTGCCACACACACCACCACTGCCACACACACCACCACTGCCACACACACACCACCACTGCCACACACACCACCACTGCCACACACACCACCACTGCCACACACACCACCACTGCCACACACACCACCACTGCCACACACACCACCACTGCCACACACACCACCACTGCCACACACACCACCACTGCCACACACACCACCACTGCCACACACACACCACTGCCACACACACCACCACTGCCACACACACACCACTGCCACACACACCACCACTGCCACACACACCACCACTGCCACACACACCACCACTGCCACACACACACCACTGCCACACACACCACCACTGCCACACACCACCACTGCTACACACACCACCACTGCCACACACACCACCACTGCACCACACACCACCACTGCACACACACCACCACTGCACACCACCACCACTGCCACACACACACCACCACTGCCACACACACCACCACTGCCACACACACACCACTGCACACACACCACCACTGCCACACACACACCACTGCACACACACCACCACTGCCACACACACCACCACTGCACACACACCACCACTGCCACACACACCACCCACTGCCACACACACCACCACTGCCACACACACCACCACTGCACACACACCACCACTGCCACACACACACCACTGCACACACACCACCACTGCTACACACCACCACTGCCACACACACCACCACTGCCACACACACCACCACTGCCACACACACCACCACTGCCACACACACCACCACTGCCACACACCCACCACTGCCACACACACCACCACTGCCACACACACACACCACTGCCACACACACCACCACTGCCACACACACCACCACTGCCACACACACCACCACTGCTACACACCACCACTGCCACACACACCACCACTGCCACACACACCACCACTGCCACACACACACCACTGCCACACACACCACCACTGCCACACACACCACCACTGCACACACACCACCACTGCACACACACACCACCACTGCACACACACCACCACTGCACACACCACCACTGCCACACACCACCACTGCACACACACACCACCACTGCCACACACACCACCACTGCCACACACACACCACCACTGCCACACACACCACCACTGCCACACACACACCACTGCCACACACACCACCACTGCCACACACACCACCACTGCACACACACCACCACTGCCACACACACCACCACTGCACACACACCACCACTGCACACACACCACCACTGCACACACACCACCACTGCCACACACACCACCACTGCCACACACACCACCACTGCCACACACACCACCACTGCCACACACACCACCACTGCCACACACACCACCACTGCCACACACCACCACTGCCAACACAACACCACTGCCACACACACCACCACTGCCACACACACCACCACTGCCACACACACCACCACTGCCACACACACCACCACTGCCACACACACCACCACTGCACACACACCACCACTGCACACACACACCACCACTGCCACACACACCACCACTGCCACACACACCACCACTGCACACACACACCACTGCCACACACACACCACCACTGCACACACACCACCACTGCCACACACACCACCACTGCCACACACACCACCACTGCCACACACACCACCACTGCACACACACACCACCACTGCACACACACACCACCACTGCCACACACACACCACCACTGCCACACACACCACCACTGCCACACACACCACCACTGCACACACACCACCACTGCACACACACCACCACTGCTACACACACCACCACTGCCACACACACACCACCACTGCCACACACACCACCACTGCACACACACCACCACTGCCACACACACCACCACTGCTACACACACCACCACTGCCACACACACACCACCACTGCTACACACACCACCACTGCCACACACACCACCACTGCTACACACACCACCACTGCCACACAACACCACTGCCACACACACACCACCACTGCACACACACACCACCACTGCCACACACACACCACCACTGCCACACACACACCACTGCCACACACACCACCACTGCCACACACACCACCACTGCTACACACACACCACCACTACACACACCACCACTGCACACACACCACCACTGCACACACACACCACTGCCACACACACCACCACTGCCACACACACACCACCACTGCCACACACACCACCACTACCACACACCACCACTGCCACACACACCACCACTGCCACACACACCACACTGCCACACACACACCACTGCCACACACACCACCACTGCCACACACACCACCACTGCCACACACACCACCACTGCTACACCACCACTGCCACACACACCACCACTGCCACACACACCACCACTGCCACACACACCACCACTGCCACACACACCACCACTGCCACACACACACCACTGCACACACACCACCACTGACACACACACCACCACTGCCACACACACCACCACTGCACACACCACCACTGCCACACACACCACCACTGCCACACACACCACCACTGCCACACACACCACACTGCCACACACACCACCACTGCACACACACACCACCACTGCACACACACCACCACTGCCACACACACCACCACTGCCACACACACCACCACTGCCACACACACCACCACTGCCAACACACCACCACTGCCACACACACCACCACTGCCACACACACCACCACTGCCACAAACCCCACCACTGCAACACACCACCACTGCCACACACACCACCACTGCCACACACCCCACCACTGCCACACACACCACCACTGCCACACACACCACCACTGCCACACACTACCACCACTGCTACACACCACCACTGCCATACACACTACCACCACTGCCACACACTACCACCACTGCCACACACACCACCACTGCCATACACACTACCACCACTGCCACACACACCACCACTGCCACACACACACCACCACTGCTACACACACCACCACTGCTACACACACACCACCACTGCCACACACACCACCACTGCCACACACACACCACCACTGCTACACACACACCACTGCCACACACACCACCACTGCTACACACACCACCACTGCCACACACACACCACCACTGCCACACACACCACCACTGCCACACGCACCACCACTGCCACACACACCACCACTGCCACACACACACACCACCACTGCCACACACACACCACCACTGCTACACACACTACCACTGCCACACACACCACCACTGCTACAAACACCACCACTGCTACACACACCACCACTGCTACACACACCACCACTGCCACACACACACCACCACTGCCACACACACCACCACTGCTACACACACCACCACTGCCACACACACCACCATTGCTACACACACCACCTCTGCCACACACACCCACAACTGCTACACACACCACCACTGCCACACACACCACCACTGCTACACAAACCACCACTGCCACACATACTACCACTGCCACACACACACCACCACTGACACACACACACCACCACTGCCACACACACACCACCACTGCCACACACACACCACCACTGCCACACACACACCACCACTGCCACACACACCACCACTGCTACACACACCACCACTGCCACACACACACCCCCACTACCACACACTCACCACCACTGCCACACACACACCACCACTGCCACACACACCACCACTGCTACACACACACACCACCACTGCCACACACACCACCACTGCCACACATACACCACCACTGCTACACACATTACCACTGCCACACACACCACCACTGCAACACACACCACCACTGCCACACACACCACCACTGCCACACACACACCACCACTGCCACACACACCACTACTGCCACACACACCACCACTACCACACACACCACCGCTGCCACACACACCACCACTGCTACACACACCACCACTGCCACACACACCATCACTGCCACACACACCACCACTGCCACACACACCACCACTGCCACACACACCACTACTCCTACACACACACCACCACTGCCACACACACACCACCACTGCCACACACACGCCACCACTGCCACACACACCACCACTGCTACACACACCACCACTGCTACACACACACCACCACTGCCACACACCACCACTGCCACACACACCACCACTGCTACACACACCACCACTGCCACACACACACCACCACTGCCACACACACACCACCACTGCCACACACACACCACCACTGCCACACACACCACCACTACCACACACACCACCACTGCCCCACACACACCACCACTGCCACACACACACCACCACTGCCACACACACACCACCACTGCCACACACACACCACCACTGCCACACACACCACCACTGCCACACACACCACCACTGCCACACACACCACTGCTACACACACCACCACTGCTACACACACCACCACTGCCACACACACCACCACTGCCACACACACCACAACTGCCACACACTACCACCACTGCTACACACCACCACTGCCACACACACACCACCACTGCCACACACACCACCACTGTCACACACACTACCACTGCCACACACACCACCACTGCCACACACACCACCACTGCTACACACAATACCACTGCCACACACACCACCACTGCCACACACACCACCACTGCCACACACACCACTGCTACACACACCACCACTGCTACACACACCACCACTGCCACACACACCACCACTGCCACACACACCACCACTGCCACACACTACCACCACTGCTACACACCACCACTGCCACACACACACCACCATTGCCACACACACCACCACTGCCACACACACTACCACTGCCACACACACCACCACTGCCACACACACCACAACTGCTACACACAACACCACTGCCACACACACCATCACTGCCACACACACCACCACTGCCACACACACCACCACTGCCACACACACCACCACTGCTACACACATCACCACTGCCACACACACCACCACTGCTACACACACCACCACTGCCACACACACGCCACCAATGCCACACACACCACCACTGCTACACACACCACCACTGCCACACATACACCACCACTGCCACACACACGCCACAACTGCCACACACACCACCACTGCTACACACACCACCACTGCCACACATACACGACCACTGCTACACACACCACCACTGCCACACACCCACCACTGCTACACACACCACCACTGCCACACACACCACCACTGCTACACACACCACCACTGCCACACACACACCACCACTGCTACACACACCACCACTGCCACACACACCACCACTGCCACACACACACCACCACTGCTACACACACACCACCACTGCCACACACACCACCACTGCCACACACACCACCACTGCCACACACACACCACCACTGCTACACACACACCACCACTGCCACACACACCACCACTGCCACACACACCACCACTGCCACACACACCACCACTGCTACACACACACCACCACTGCTACACACACCACCACTGCCACACACACCACCACTGCCACACACACCACCACTGCCACACACACCACCACTGCCACACACACCACCACTGCCACACACACCACCACTGCCACACACACCACCACTGCCACACACACCACCACTGCCACACACCCCACCACTGCCACACACACCACCACTGCCACACACACCACCACTGCCACACACACCACCACTGCTACACACACCCCACCACTGCCACACACACCACCACTGCCACACACACCACCACTGCAACACACACCACCACTGCCACACACACACCACCACTGCCACACACACCACCACTGCCACACACACCACCACTGCCACACACACACCACCACTGCCACACACACCACCACTGCCACACACACACCACCACTGCCACACACACCACCACTGCCACACACACACCACCAGTGCCACACACACCACCACTGCCACACACACCACCACTGCCACACACACACCACCACTGCCACACACACCACCACTGCCACACACACACCACCACTGCCACACACACCACCACTGCCACACACACCACCACTGCCACACACACCACCACTGCTACACACACCACCACTGCCACACACACCACCACTGCCACTCACACACCACCATTGCTACACACACCACCACTGCTACACTCACCACCACTGCCACACACACACCACCACTGCCACACACACCCCACCACTGCCACACACACACCACCACTGCTACACACACCACCACTGCCACACACACCACCACTGCTACACACACCACCACTGCCACACACACCACCACTGCCACACACACACCACCACTTCCACACACACCACCACTGCTACACACACCACCACTGCCACACACACCACCACTGCTACACACACACCACCACTGCCACACACCACCACTGCCACACACACCACCACTTCTACACACACCACCACTGCCACACACACACCACCACTGCCACACACACACCACCACTGCCACACACACACCACCACTACCACACACACCTCCACTGCCACACACACCACCACTGCTACACACACACCACCACTGCCACACACCACCACTGCCACACACACCACCACTGCTACACACACCACCACTGCCACACACACCACCACTGCTACACACACACCACCACTGCCACACACCACCACTGCCACACACACCACCACTGCTACACACACCACCACTGACACACACACCACCACTGCCACACACACACCACCACTGCCACACACACCACCACTACCACACACACCACCACTGCCCCACACACACCACCACTGCCACACACACCACCACTGCCACACACACACCACCACTGCCACACACACCACCACTGCCACACACACCACCACTGCCACACACACCACTGCTACACACACCACCACTGCTACACACACCACCACTGCCACACACACCACCACTGCCACACACACCACAACTGCCACACACTACCACCACTGCTACACACCACCACTGCCACACACACACCACCACTGCCACACACACCACCACTGTCACACACACTACCACTGCCACACACACCACCACTGCCACACACACCACCACTGCTACACACAATACCACTGCCACACACACCACCACTGCCACACACACCACCACTGCCACACACACCACTGCTACACACACCACCACTGCTACACACACCACCACTGCCACACACACCACCACTGCCACACACACCACCACTGCCACACACTACCACCACTGCTACACACCACCACTGCCACACACACACCACCACTGCCACACACACCACCACTGCCACACACACTACCACTGCCACACACACCACCACTGCCACACACACCACCACTGCTACACACAACACCACTGCCACACACACCATCACTGCCACACACACCACCACTGCCACACACACCACCACTGCCACACACACCACCACTGCTACACACATCACCACTGCCACACACACCACCACTGCTACACACACCACCACTGCCACACACACGCCACCACTGCCACACACACCACCACTGCAACACACACCACCACTGCCACACATACACCACCACTGCCACACACACGCCACAACTGCCACACACACCACCACTGCTACACACACCACCACTGCCACACATACACCACCACTGCTACACACACCACCACTGCCACACACCCACCACTGCTACACACACCACCACTGCCACACACACCACCACTGCTACACACACCACCACTGCCACACACACACCACCACTGCTACACACACCACCACTGCCACACACACCACCACTGCCACACACACACCACCACTGCTACACACACACCACCACTGCCACACACACCACCACTGCCACACACACCACCACTGCCACACACACACCACCACTGCTACACACACACCACCACTGCCACACACACCACCACTGCCACACACACCACCACTGCTACACACACACCACCACTGCTACACACACCACCACTGCCACACACACCACCACTGCCACACACACCACCACTGCCACACACACCACCACTGCCACACACACCACCACTGCCACACACACCACCACTGCCACACACACCACCACTGCCACACACATCACCACTGCCACACACCCCACCACTCCCACACACACCACCACTGCCACACACACCACCACTGCCACACACACCACCACTGCTACACACACCCCACCACTGCCACACACACCACCTCTGCCACACACACCACCACTGCAACACACACCACCACTGCCACACACACACCACCACTGCCACACACACCACCACTGCCACACACACCACCACTGCCACACACACACCACCACTGCCACACACACCACCACTGCCACACACACACCACCACTGCCACACACACCACCACTGCCACACACACACCACCAGTGCCACACACACCACCACTGCCACACACACCACCACTGCCACACACACACCACCACTGCCACACACACCACCACTGCCACACACACACCACCACTGCCACACACACCACCACTGCCACACACACCACCACTGCCACACACACCACCACTGCTACACACACCACCACTGCCACACACACCACCATTGCCACTCACACACCACCATTGCTACACACACCACCACTGCTACACTCACCACCACTGCCACACACACACCACCACTGCCACACACACCCCACCACTGCCACACACACACCACCACTGCTACACACACCACCACTGCCACACACACCACCACTGCTACACACACCACCACTGCCACACACACCACCACTGCCACACACACACCACCACTTCCACACACACACCACCACTGCCACACACACCACCACTACCACACACACCACCACTGCTACACACACACCACCACTGCTACACACACCACCACTGCAACACCCACCACCACTGCTACACACACCACCACTGCCACACACACCACCACTGCCACACACACACACCACCACTGCCACACACACCACCACTTCCACACACACCACCACTGCCACACACACGCCACCACTGCCACACACACCACTACAACCACACACACACCACCACTGCCACACACACCACCACTGCCACACACACCACCACTGCCACACACTACCACCACTGCTACACACCACCACTGCCACACACACCACCACTGCCACACACACCACCACTGCCACACACACCACAACTGCCACAAACACCACCACTGCCACACACACCACCACTGCTACACACACACCACCACTGCTACACACACACCACCACTGCCACACACTACCACCACTGCTACACACCACCACTGCCACACACACCACCACTGCCACACACACCAACACTGCCACACACACACCACCACTGCCACACACCACCACTGCCACACACACACCACCACTGACACACACACCACCACTGCCACACACACCACCACTGCCACACACACCACCACTGCCACACACACCACCACTGCCAAACACACCACCACTGCCACACACACCACCACTGCCACACACACCACCACTGCCACAAACCCCACCACTGCAACACACCACCACTGCCACACACACCACCACTGCCACACACCCCACCACTGCCACACACACCACCACTGCCACACACACCACCACTGCCACACACTACCACCACTGCTACACACCACCACTGCCATACACACTACCACCACTGCCACACACTACCACCACTACCACACACACCACCACTGCCATACACACTACCACCACTGCCACACACACCACCACTGCCACACACACACCACCACTGCTACACACACCACCACTGCTACACACACACCACCACTGCCACACACACACCACCACTGCCACACACACACCACCACTGCTACACACACCACCACTGCCACACACACCACCACTGCTACACACACCACCACTGCCACACGCACACCACCACTGCCACACACACCACCACTGCCACACGCACCACCACTGCCACACACACCACCACTGCCACACACACACACCACCACTGCCACACACACACCACCACTGCTACACACACCACCACTGCCACACACACCACCACTGCTACAAACACCACCACTGCTACACACACCACCACTGCTACACACACCACCACTGCCACACACACACCACCACTGCCACACACACCACCACTGCTACACACACCACCACTGCCACACACACCACCATTGCTACACACACCACCTCTGCCACACACACACCACAACTGCTACACACACCACCACTGCCACACACACCACCACTGCTACACAAACCACCACTGCCACACACACTACCACTGCCACACACACACCACCACTGCCACACACACACCACCACTGCCACACACACACCACCACTGCCACACACACACCACCACTGCCACACACACCACCACTGCTACACACACCACCACTGCCACACACACACCCCCACTACCACACACTCACCACCACTGCCACACACACACCACCACTGCCACACACACCACCACTGCCACACATACACCACCACTGCTACACACATTACCACTGCCACACACACCACCACTGCAACACACACCACCACTGCCACACACACCACCACTGCCACACACACACCACCACTGCCACACACACCACCACTGCCACACACACCACCACTACCACACACACCACTACTGCCACACACACCACCACTGCTACACACACCACCACTGCCACACACACCATCATTGCCACACACACCACCACTGCCACACACACCACCACTGCCACACACACCACTACTCCGACACACACACCACCACTGCCACACACACACCACCACTGCCACACACACGCCACCACTGCCACACACACCACCACTGCTACACACACCACCACTGCCACACACACCACCACTGCTACACACACCACCACTGCCACACACACCACCACTGCTACACACACACCACCACTGCCACACACCACCACTGCCACACACACCACCACTGCTACACACACCACCACTGCCACACACACACCACCACTGCCACACACACACCACCACTGCCACACACACCACCACTGCCCCACACACACCACCACTGCCACACACACCACCACTGCCACACACACACCACCACTGCCACACACACCACCACTGCCACACACACCACCACTGCCACACACACCACTGCTACACACACCACCACTGCTACACACACCACCACTGCCACACACACCACCACTGCCACACACACCACCACTGCCACACACACCACCACTGCCACACACACCACCACTGCCACACACTACCACCACTGCTACACACCACCACTGCCACACACACACCACCACTGCCACACACACCACCACTGCCACACACACTACCACTGCCACACACACCACCACTGCCACACACACCACTGCTACACACACCACTACTGCTACACACACCACCACTGCCACACACACCACCACTGCTACACACACCACCACTGCCACACACACCACCACTGCCACACACACCACCACTGCCACACACACCACTGCTACACACACCACCACTGCTACACACACCACCACTGCCACACACACCACCACTGCCACACACACCACCACTGCCACACACTACCACCACTGCTACACACCACCACTGCCACACACACTACCACTGCCACACACACCACCACTGCCACACACACTACCACTGCCACACACACCACCACTGCCACACACACCACCACTGCTACACACACCACCACTGCCACACACACCATCACTGCCACACACACCACCACTGCCACACACACCACCACTGCCACACACACCACCACTGCTACACACATCACCACTGCCACACACACCACCACTGCTACACACACCACCACTGCCACACACACACCACCACTGCCACACACACCACTACTGCTACACACACACCACCACTGCCACACACACACCACCACTGCCACACACACACCACCACTGCCACACACACCACCACTGCTACACACACCACCACTGCCACACACACCACCACTGCTACACACACACCACCACTGCTACACACACACCACCACTGCCACACACCACCACTGCCACACACACCACCACTGCTACACACACCACCACTGCCACACACACACCACCACTGCCACACACACACCACCACTGCCACACACACACCACCACTGCCACACACACCACCACTACCACACACACCACCACTGCTACACACACCACCACTGCCACACACACCACCACTGCTACACACACACCACCACTGCCACACACCACCACTGCCACACACACCACCACTGCTACACACACCACCACTACCACACACACCACCACTGCCACACACACCACCACTACCACACACACCACCACTGCCACACACACACCACCACTGCCACACAACAACAAGGCAGTTAACACTATAATTGAGAGGGCAGCCTCTGCTGCCTGTAGAAATAGATCCCACCTGCTCATCATGGGCGACTTCAATCACGGAAAGATTGACTGGGAGAACAAAGAACCGCATGGAGGCGAGGATACGTGGAGAGCCAAACTATTGGAGGTGGTGACAAGCAACTTTTTAACCCAGCATGTCGGAGAACCCACAAGGATGGGAGGCAATGACGAACCAGCGAGACTCGACCTAGTCTTCACTCTGAACGACTCCGACATAAGAGAAATCGGTTTTGATTACCCAGTAGGAATAAGCGACCACAGTGTACTGGTGTTTGAGTACTTGATTGAAGAAGGGTTATTGAACTCGAGGAGGGATACCGAAACCAAAAGGTTAGCATACCGAAAGGCAAACTATGAGGGGATAAGAAAATTCCTAACAGATATAGCATGGGAAACAGAGCTCAGGGGAAAGACGGCCCAAGATATGATGGATTACATCACGCAGAAGTGCAAGGACGCAGCAAACAAGTTTGTCCCAGTCCAAAAGGAAAACAGAGAAATGAAGATGAGAAACCCATGGTTTAATCAAAGATGTAGGCTAGCTAAGCAGCAAAGTAAAAGGGCATGGAGAAACTATAGGAATAACAGGACACTGGAGAGCAGAGAAAGATACCAGAATGCCAGGAATGAATATGTCAGGATGAGAAGAGAGGCAGAAAGACAATACGAAAATGACATCGCAAGCAAGGCAAAGACTCAGCCTAAATTGTTGCATAGCCACATTAGGAGAAAAACAACAGTAAAGGAACAGGTTATGAGATTAAGGATAGGGGCGGAAGGATTCACTACAAATGACAAGGAAGTGTGTGAGGAATTGAATAAGAAATTCCAGGAGGTCTTCACCTTAGAGCAAGGAGAAATTCCAGAGGTAAGTGAGGGAATAGCTAACCAGGAACCACTGGAAGAGTTTGAGATTACCAGTGGGGAAGTAAGGAAGTGTTTACTAGAGTTGGACGTGACGAAGGCTATAGGCCCAGATGGAATCTCCCCTTGGGTTCTAAAGGAAGGAGCAAGAGAACTGAGCCTACCACTCTCCATAGTGTATAACAAATCACTGGCAACAGGGGAACTGCCAGATATTTGGAAAGCAGCTAACGTAGTCCCGATATACAAGAAAGGGGATAGACAGGAGGCACTGAACTACAGGCCAGTGTCCCTAACCTGCATACCATGCAAGCTGATGGAGAAGATTGTGCGAAAAAAACTAGTGGAGCATCTGGAGCGAAGGAACTTTGTAACACAGCATCAACATGGGTTCAGGGATGGCAGGTCCTGCCTCACAGGGTTACTTGAATTCTACGACCAGGCAACAAAAATAAGGCAAGAAAGAGAAGGGTGGGCAGACTGCATATTTTTGGATTGTCAGAAAGCCTTTGATACAGTGCCACACAAGAGGCTAGTGCGAAAGTTGGAGATGCAGGCTGGAGTGAGAGGGAAGGTACTCCGGTGGATAGAGGAGTACCTAAGCAACAGGAGACAACGAGTCTGTGTGAGGGGTGAGGTCTCAGATTGGCGAGACGTCACAAGTGGAGTCCCGCAGGGGTCAGTCCTTGGACCTATACTGTTTCTGGTATATGTAAATGATCTCCCAGAGGGTATAGATTCGTTCCTCTCAATGTTTGCCGACAATGCAAAAATTATGAGGAGGATTGAAACAGAGGATGATAGTAGGAGGCTACAAGATGACCTGGATAGACTGAGTGAATGGTCCAACAAATGGCTGTTGAAGTTCAACCCGAGTAAATGCAAAGTAATGAAACTAGGCAGTGGAAACAGGAGGCCAGGCACAGGATACAGAATAGGAGATGAAGTACTTAATGAAACAGACAAAGAGAAAGATCTAGGAGTTGATATCACACCAAACCTGTCTCCTGAAGCCCACATAAAGAGAATAACGTCAGCGGCATATGCGAGGCTGGCTAACATCAGAACGGCGTTCAGGAACCTGTGTAAGGAATCATTCAGAATCTTGTACACCACATATGTAAGACCAATCCTGGAGTATGCGGCCCCAGCATGGAGCCCGTACCTTGTCAAGCACAAGACGAAGCTGGAAAAAGTCCAAAGGTATGCTACTAGATTAGTCCCAGAACTAAGAGGCATGAGTTATGAGGAAAGGCTGCGGGAAATGCACCTTACGACACTGGAAGACAGAAGAGTAAGGGGGGACATGATCACAACCTACAAAATCCTCAGGGGAATCGACCGGGTAAACAAGGATGAAATATTCAACACTGGTGGCACGCGAACAAGGGGACACAGGTGGAAGCTGAGTACCCAAATGAGCCACAGAGACGTTAGAAAGAACTTTTTCAGTGTCAGAGTAGTTAGTAAATGGAATGCATTAGGAAGTGATGTAGTGGAGGCTGACTCCATACACAGTTTCAAATGTAGATATGATAGAGCCCAATAGGCTCAGGAATCTGTACACCAGTTGATTGACGGTTGAGAGGCGGGACCAAAGAGCCAGAGCTCAACCCCCGCAAGCACAATTAGGTGAGTACAATTAGGTGAGTACACACCACCACTGCCACACACACACCACCACTGCCACACACACCACCACTGCCACACACACCACCACTGCCACACACACCACTGCTGCACACACCACCACTGCTACACACACCACCACTGCCACACACACCACTACTGCCACACACACCACCACTGCCACACACTACCTCCACTGCTACACACCACCACTGCCATACACACTACCACCACTGCCACACACACCACCACTGCCATACACACTACCACCACTGCCACACACACCACCACTGCCACACACACACACCACCACTGCTACACACACCACCACTGCTACACACACACCACCACTGCCACACACACACCACCACTGCCACACACACACCACCACTGCTACACACACCACCACTGCTACACACACCACCACTGCCACACACACACCACCACTGCCACACACACCACCACCACTGCCACACACACACCACCACTGCTACACACCCACCACCACTGCTACACACACCACCACTGCTACACACACACCACCACTGCCACACACACACCACCACTGCCACACACTACCACTACTGCCACACACACACCACCACTGCCACACACACACCACCACTGCAACACACACCACCACTGCTACACACACACCACCACTGCCACACACACACCACCACTGCCACACACACACCACCACTGCTACACACACCACCACTGCCGCACACACCACCAATGCTACACACACCACCACTGCTACACACACCACCACTGCTACACACACCACCACTGCCTCACACACACACCACTGCCACACACACCACCACTGCTACACACACCACCACTGCCACACACACCACCACTGCTACACACACCACCTCTGCCACACACACCACCACTGCCACACACACACCACCACTGTCACACACACCACCACTGCCACACACCCCACCACTGCCACACACACCACCACTGCCACACACACCACCACTGCCACACACACCACCACTGCCACACACACCACCACTGCCACACACACCACCACTGCCACACACACCACCACTGCCACACACACACCACCACTGCCACACACTACCTCCACTGCTACACACCACCACTGCCATACACACTACCACCACTGCCACACACACCACCACTGCCATACACACTACCACCACTGCCACACACACCACCACTGCCACACACACACACCACCACTGCTACACACACCACCACTGCTACACACACACCACCACTGCCACACACACACCACCACTGCCACACACACACCACCACTGCTACACACACCACCACTGCTACACACACCACCACTGCCACACACACACCACCACTGCCACACACACCACCATCACTGCCACACACACACCACCACTGCTACACACCCACCACCACTGCTACACACACCACCACTGCTACACACACACCACCACTGCCACACACACACCACCACTGCCACACACTACCACTACTGCCACACACACACCACCACTGCCACACACACACCACCACTGCAACACACACCACCACTGCTACACTGCTACACACACCACCACTGCTACACACACCACCACTGCCTCACACACACACCACTGCCACACACACCACCACTGCTACACACACCACCACTGCCACACACACCACCACTGTTACACACACCACCTCTGCCACACACACCACCACTGCCACACACACACCACAACTGCCACACACACCACCACTGCCACACACCCCACCACTGCCACACACACCACCACTGCCACACACACCACCACTGCCACACACACCACCACTGCCACACACACCACCACTGCCACACACACAACCACTGCCACACACACCACCACTGCCACACACACACCACCACTGCCACACACTACCTCCACTGCTACACACCACCACTGCCATACACACTACCACCACTGCCACACACACCACCACTGCCATACACACTACCACCACTGCCACACACACCACCACTGCCACACACACACACCACCACTGCTACACACACCACCACTGCTACACACACACCACCACTGCCACACACACACCACCACTGCCACACACACCACCACTGCTACACACACCACCACTGCTACACACACCACCACTGCCACACACACACCACCACTGCCACACACACCACCACCACTGCCACACACACACCACCACTACTACACACCCACCACCACTGCTACACACACCACCACTGCTACACACACACCACCACTGCCACACACACACCACCACTGCCACACACTACCACTACTGCCACACACACACCACCACTGCCACACACACACCACCACTGCAACACACACCACCACTGCTACACACACACCACCACTGCCACACACACACCACCACTGCCACACACACACCACCACTGCTACACACACCACCACTGCCGCACACACCACCAATGCTACACACACCACCACTGCTACACACACCACCACTGCTACACACATCACCAATGCCACACACACACACCACTGCCACACACACCACCACTGCTACACACACCACCACTGCCACACACACCACCACTGCCACACACACCACCACTGCTACACACACCACCACTGCCACACACACACCACCACTGCCACACACTCACCTCCACTGCCACACACACACCACCACTGCCACACACACCACCACTGCTACACACACACACCACCACTGCCACACACATCACCACTGCCACACACACACCACCACTGCTACACACACCACCACTGCCACACACACCACCACTGCAACACACACCACCACTGCCACACACACCACCACTGCCACACACACACCACCACTGCCACACACACCACCACTGACACACACACCATCACTGCCACACACACCACCACTGCCACACACACCACCACTGCCACACACACCACCACTGCTACACACACCACCACTGCCACACACACCATCACTGCCACACACACCACCACTGCCACACACACCACCACTGCCACACACACCACCACTGCTACACACACCACCACTGCCACACACACCACCACTGCTACACACACCACCACTGCCACACACACACCACCACTGCCACACACACCACTACTGCTACACACACACCACCACTGCCACACAAACACCACCACTGCCACACACACCACTGGAGTCAAATTCATCCCACATTCCAAGGACCCCCTCATCACCTCAACCCCCAAAACCCGTCCAGCCCTCGTCCCCTCAACCCCCAAAACCCACCCAGCTCTCATCCCCTCAACCCCCAAATCCCATCCAGACCTCATCCCCTCAACCCCAAGAACCCACCCAGACCTCATCCCCTCAACACCCAAAGCCTACCCTGCCCTCACCCCTCCTCATCCCCTCTCCTTCCATGTGACCCCCCACCCTTGCGAGGGAGGTGGGAGGTCCCCCCCACCCCCTCTATCCATCCCCCTCCCAACCTCTCGACCTCTATCTGTCTCCCAACCTTACGCCATCTCCCAACCCCTCTATGCCCTCCCTAATCTTCAGACCCAGTATGCCCTTCCTACTCCAGACCTACCTACCCAGGCCCTACCCCAGACCCTCCTACCTACCTTCCTAGAAGCCCAGCCCCCAGTAGCCCCCCAAGCACCCCTCCTGACCTCTTTCACCCCCCATACACCCCCCGGACCCCCCCAGACACCCCCTGGATCCCCCCGGACATCCCCCGGACCCTCCCCGCCCCCAGTCATCCCCCAGACACCCCCCAGATCCCCCAGATCCCCTCTGCCCCCAGTCACCCCCCAGACATCCCCCAGATCCCCCCAGACCCCCAGAGAAAGGGAGAACTCTGGTACAAGAGTTTCCATGAAGAATCTCAAGGTTTGGTACACCAATGCTGATGGGGTATCTAATAAAGCAGAAGAGATAAAAGAAAGAGTGAGTGAAGCAGATCCTGACATAGTTGCAATTGTGGAAACTAAAATTAATGACATGATCTCAGATGCAATCTTTCCTGAAGGGTACCAGGTGATACGAAAAGAGAGGACACAGAGACAGGGAGGGGGAGTAGCACTCCTAATAAAGCGGAAATGGAAGTTTGAAGACCTGGGAAATCGAGTTACCAATGAGTGCACAAGCTTCATACATGGAACTCTGACAGTAGATGGGAGGAAGATTGTGATCATGGTAATCTACAATCCCCCACCAAACAGTAGAAGACCCAGGCAGGAGTATGATGACAACAACAAAGCATGTATAGATGAACTGCAGAAGGCAGCAACACTAGCCCACAGAATGAGAGCGAAGCTGCTGATCATGGGGGACCTAAATCATGGAGAGATAAATTGGGAATCAAGGAATCCCCATGGAGGGGATGAAACGTGGGGAGCAAAATTAGTAGATGTTATAGACAGGAATTTCCTGACACAACATGTGAAGGAAGACACAAGGGAAAGAGGAGGAGATGCACCGAGCCTATTAGACCTGATTTTCACCCAGAACGTAGAAGATATCGAGAATTTAGAGCATGAAATACCTCTAGGGGCCAGTGACCATTGTGTCCTAGTCTTTGACTACATGATGGAATTCAAAATTATGACCATGGGACAAGAGATCTGGGAAAGGAGAGCTGACTACAGGAAAGGGGACTACATGAGGATAAGGGACTATCTGGGTGAAGTGCAGTGGGAGGAAGAAATTAGAGGAAAAACAGTCCAAGATATGATGGACCTAGTCATACAGAAATGCCAGGAGGCCGAAGAGAGATTTATACCAACGGTAAAGGGAAAAAATAAGAAGGAATATAATAACCCATGGTTTAATAGACAGTGTCAGGAAGCAAAAATGGCCAGCAGGCGGGAGTGGAGGAAGTACAGAAGACAAAGAACAGAGGACAACAGAAGCAGATACAACAGAGCTAGGAACGATTACATTAACATAAGACGAACATCGGAAAGGGACTATGAGAACGATATTGCAATCAAAGCGAAAAAACAACCTAAGTTACTACACAGTCATATAAGAAGAAAAATGTCGGTGAACGACCAAGTGACAAGACTAAGGAAGACAGAGGGGGCATATACTGAAAGTGACAAGGAAATCTGCGAGGCACTGAATGCCAGTTTCCATGGAGTGTTCACTACCGAGCCTGAGCAGCTCCCATTGTTGGAAGGGGTTACCCTAGATGAAAGACTATCAGATATAGAGGTGACAGCAGAGGAGGTAATGAAACAGTTGACAACTCTAGATGCAACTAAAGCAGTTGGACCAGACAAAGTATCACCGTGGATACTAAAAGAAGCAGCACAGGCCCTCAGCGTGCCTCTGGCAATGATCTTTAATGAGTCACTTATGTCAGGAGAATTGCCCAGTTGCTGGAAGAAGGCAAATGTCGTGCCGATCTTCAAGAAAGGAGATAGGGAGGAGGCACTTAACTACAGACCTGTATCACTGACAAGCATCCCCTGTAAAATACTGGAAAGAATAATTAGGCTACGACTGGTTGCACACCTGGAGAACATTAGGTTTGTGAACAAACATCAACATGGGTTCTGGACAGGGAAATCGTGCCTAACAAACCTTCTGGAATTCTATGATAAAATAACGAGGATAAGACAGGACAGAGATGGTTGGGCAGACTGCATATTTCTGGACTGCCAAAAAGCCTTTGATACAGTACCGCACATGAGACTGCTGTTCAAGCTCGAGAGGCAGGCGGGGGTGGGGGGAAAGGTCCTGGAATGGATAAGGAACTACCTAACAGGAAGGAGCCAAAGAGTTACGGTAAGGGGCGAGAAGTCGGACTGGCGAACAGTAACAAGTGGAGTACCACAAGGATCGGTGCTGGGACCAATTCTATTTCTTGTATATGTTAACGACATGTTTACAGGCGTAGAGTCCTACATGTCGATGTTTGCGGATGATGCAAAGTTGATGAGAAGAGTTGTGACAGATGAGGATTGCAGGATCCTCCAAGAGGACCTGAACAGATTGCAGAGATGGTCAGAGAAATGGCTACTAGAATTCAACACGAGCAAATGTAAAGTTATGGAAATGGGACTAGGAGATAGGAGACCAAAGGGACAGTACACAATGAAGGGGAACAGCCTACCTGTAACGACGCGTGAAAGAGACCTGGGGGTGGACGTAACACCTAATCTATCTCCTGAGGCACATATTAATAGGATAACGACAGCAGCGTACTCTACATTGGCAAAAGTTAGAACATCATTCAGAAACCTAAGTAAGGAGGCATTTAGGGCGCTTTACACTGCCTACGTAAGGCCAGTCTTAGAGTATGCCGCCTCATCATGGAGTCCCCATCTGAAGAAGCATATAATGAAACTGGAAAAGGTTCAGAGGTTTGCAACGAGACTCGTCCCAGAGCTACGAGGGATGGGGTATGAAGAGCGCCTGAGGGAACTGTGCCTTACGACACTAGAAAGAAGAAGGGAGAGGGGGGACATGATAGGAACGTATAAGATACTCAGAGGAATTGACAGAGTGGACATAGACGAAATGTTCACACGGAATAGTAACAGAACGAGAGGACATGGATGGAAGCTTGAAACTCAGATGAGTCACAGAGATGTAAGGAAGTTTTCTTTTAGCGTGAGAGTAGTGGGGAAATGGAATGCACTTCAGGAACAGGTTGTGGAAGCAAATACTATTCATAATTTTAAAACCAGGTATGATAGGGAAATGGGACAGGAGTCATTGCTGTAAACAACCGATGCTCGAAAGGCGGGATCCAAGAGTCAATGCTCGATCCTGCAAGCACATATAGGTGAGTACATATAGGTGAGTACACACACCACCACTGCCACACACACACCACCACTGCCACACAAACACCACCACTGCCACACACACACCACCACTGCCACACACACCACCACTGCTACACACACACCACCACTGCCACACACCACCACTGCCACACACACCACCACTGCTGCACACACACCACTACTGCCACACACACAACACCACTGCCACACACACCACCACTGCTACACACACACCACCACTGCCACACACACCACCACTGCCACACACACCACCACTGCTACACACACCACCACTGCCACACACACACCACCACTGCCACACACACCACTACTGCTACACACACACCACCACTGCTACACACACACCACCACTGCCACACACACACCACCACTGCCACACACACCACCACTGCTACACACACACCACCACTGCCACACACCACCACTGCCACACACACCACCACTGCTACACACACACCACTACTGCCACACACACACCACCACTGCCACACACACCACCACTGCTACACACACACCACCACTGCCACACACACCACCACTGCCACACACACCACCACTGCCACACACACCACCACTGCCACACACACACCACCACTGCCACACACACCACCACTGCTACACACACACACCACCACTGCCACACACACCACCACTGCCACACACACCACCACTGCCACACACACCACCACTGCCACACACACCACCACTGCCACACACACCCCACCACTGCCACACACACCACCACTGCCACACACACCACCACTGCCACACACACCACCACTGCCACACACACACCACCACTGCCACACACACCACCACTGCCACACACACCACCACTGCCACACACACCACCACTGCCACACACACCACCACTGCCACACACACCACCACTGCCACACACACACCACCACTGCTACACACACACCACCACTGCCACACACACCACCACCACTGCCACACACACCACCACTGCTACACACACACCACCACTGCTACACACACACCACCACTGCCACACACACCACCACCACTGCTACACACACCACCACTGCTACACACACACCACCACTGCTACACACACACCACCACTGCCACACACACCACCACCACTGCTACACACACCACCACTGCTACACACACACCACCACTGCCACACACACCACCACTGCTACACACACACCACCACTGCTTCACACACACCACCACTGCTACACACGCCACCACTGCCACACACACACCACCACTGCCACACACACCACCACTGCCACACACACCACCACTGCCTCACACACCACCACTGCTACACACACCACCACTGCTACACACACCACCACTGCTACACACACCACCAATGCCACACACACACACCACTGCCACACACACCACCACTGCTACACACACCACCACTGCCACACACACCACCACTGCTACACACACCACCTCTGCCACACACACCACCACAGCCACACACACACCACCACTGCCACACACACCACCACTGCTACACATACACCACCATTGCCACACACACCACCACTGCCACACACACCACCACTGCCACACACACCACCACTGCCACACACACACACCACCACTGCCACACACACCACCACTGCTACACACTCACCATCACTGCCACACACACCACCACTGCCACACACACCACCACTGCCACACACACCACCACTGCTACACACACCACCACTGCCACACACACACACCACCACTGCCACACACTCACCTCCACTGCCACACACACACCACCACTGCCACACACACCACCACTGCTACACACACACACCACCACTGCCACACACATCACCACTGCCACACACACCACCACTGCTACACACACCACCACTGCCACACACACCACCACTGCAACACACACCACCACTGCCACACACACCACCACTGCCACACACACACCACCACTGCCACACACACCACCACTGGCACACACACCATCACTGCCACACACACCACCACTGCCACACACACCACCACTGCCACACACACCACCACTGCTACACACACCACCACTGCCACACACACCATCACTGCCACACACACCACCACTGCCACACACACCACCACTGCCACACACACCACCACTGCTACACACACCACCACTGCCACACACACCACCACTGCTACACACACCACCACTGCCACACACACACCACCACTGCCACACACACCACTACTGCTACACACACACCACCACTGCCACACAAACACCACCACTGCTACACACACACCACCACTGCCACACACCACCACTGCCACACACACCACCACTGCTACACACACACCACTACTGCCACACACACAACACCACTGCCACACACACCACCACTGCTACACACACACCACCACTGCCACACACACCACCACTGCCACACACACCACCACTGCTACATACACCACCACTGCCACACACACACCACCACTGCCACACACACCACTACTGCTACACACACACCACCACTGCCACACAAACACCACCACTGCCACACACACATCACCACTGCCACACACACCACCACTGCTACACACACACCACCACTGCCACACACCACCACTGCCACACACACCACCACTGCTACACACACACCACTACTGCCACACACACCACCACTGCCACACACACCACCACTGCTACACACACACCACCACTGCCACACACACCACCACTGCCACACACACCACCACTGCCACACACACCACCACTGCCACACACACACCACCACTGCCACACACACCACCACTGCTACACACACCACCACTGCTACACACACACCACCACTGCCACACACACCACCACTGCTACACACACACCACCACTGCTTCACACACACCACCACTGCTACACACGCCACCACTGCCACACACACACCACCACTGCCACACACACCACCACTGCCACACACACCACCACTGCCTCACACACCACCACTGCTACACACACCACCACTGCCACACACACCACCACTGCTACACACACCACCTCTGCCACACACACCACCACTGCCACACACACACCACCACTGCCACACACACCACCACTGCTACACACACCACCACTGCCACACACACCATCACTGCCACACACACCACCACTGCCACACACACCACCACTGCCACACACACCACCACTGCTACACACACCACCACTGCCACACACACCACCACTGCTACACACACCACCACTGCCACACACACACCACCACTGCCACACACACCACAACTTCTACACACACACCACCACTGCCACACAAACACCACCACTGCTACACACACACCACCACTGCCACACACCACCACTGCCACACACACCACCACTGCTACACACACACCACTACTGCCACACACACAACACCACTGCCACACACACCACCACTGCTACACACACACCACCACTGCCACACACACCACCACTGCCACACACACCACCACTGCTACATACACCACCACTGCCACACACACACCACCACTGCCACACACCACCACTGCCACACACACCACCACTGCCACACACACCACCACTGCCACACACACCACCACTGCCACACACACACCACCACTGCTACACACACAGCACCACTGCCACACACACCACCACCACTGCCACACACACCACCACTGCTACACACACACCACCACTGCTACACACACACCACCACTGCCACACACACCACCACCACTGCTACACACACCACCACTGCTACACACACACCACCACTGCTACACACACACCACCACTGCCACACACACCACCACCACTGCTACACACACCACCACTGCTACACACACACCACCACTGCCACACACACCACCACTGCTACACACACACCACCACTGCTTCACACACACCACCACTGCTACACACGCCACCACTGCCACACACACACCACCACTGCCACACACACCACCACTGCCACACACACCACCACTGCCACACACACCACCACTGCTACACACACCACCACTGCTACACACACCACCACTGCTACACACACCACCACTGCCACAAACACCACCACTGCCACAAACACCACCACTGCCACACACACCACCACCACTGCTACACACACACCACCACTGCTACACACACACCACCACTGCCACACACACCACCACTGCTACACAACACTGCAACACACACACCACCACTGCCACACACACCACCACTGCTACACACACCACCACTGCTACACACACCATCACCACTGCCACACACACACCACCACTGCCACACACACCACCACCACTGCCACACACACACCACCACTGCCACACACACTACCACTGCCACACACACACCACCACTGCCACACACACCACCACTGCCACACACATACCACCACTGCCACACACACCACCACTGCCACACACACCACCACTGCCACACACACCACCACTGCTACACACACCACCACTGCCACACACACACCACCACTGCCACACACACCACCACTGCCACACACACCACCACTGCCACACACACACCACCACTGCTACACACACACCACCACTGCTACACACACACCACCACGGCCACACACACACCACCACTGCTACACACACACCACCACTGCTACACACACACCACCACTGCCACACACACCACCACTGCTACACACACACCACCACTGCTACACACACACCACCACTGCTACACACACCACCACTGCCACACACACACCACCACTGCCACACACACCACCACTGCCACACACACCACCACTGCCACACACACCACCACTGCTACACACACCACTACTGCTACACACACACCACCACTGTCACACACACACCACCACTGCTACGCACACACCACCACTGCTACACACACCACCACTGCCACACACACACCACCACTGCCACACACACCACCACTGCCACACACACCACCACTGCCACACACACCACCACTGCCACACACACCACCGCTGCTACACACACCACCACTGCTACACACACCACCACTGCTACACACACACCATCACTGCCACACACACCACCACTGCTACACACACCACCACTGGCACACACACACAACCACTGCCACAAACACCACCAGTGCCACACACACACCACCACTGCTACACACACACCACCACTGCTACACACACACACCACCACTGCTACATACACACCACCACTGCTACACACACACACCACCACTGCCACACACACCACCACTGCTACACAAACACCACCACTGCCACACACACACACCACCACTGCCACACACACCACCACTGCTACACACACACCACCACTGCTACACACACACACCACCACTGCTACATACACACCACCACTGCCACACACACCACCACTGCTACACACACCACCACTGCCACACACACACCACCACTGCCACACACACCACTACTGCTACACACACACCACCACTGCCACACAAACACCACCACTGCCACACACACACCACCACTGCCACACACACACCACCACTGCCACACAAACACCACCACTGCCACACACACACCACCACTGCCACACACACCACCACTGCTACACACACACCACCACTGCCACACACCACCACTGCCACACACACCACCACTGCTGCACACACACCACTACTGCCACACACACAACACCACTGCCACACACACCACCACTGCTACACACACACCACCACTGCCACACACACCACCACTGCCACACACACCACCACTGCTACACACACCACCACTGCCACACACACACCACCACTGCCACACACACCACTACTGCTACACACACACCACCACTGCTACACACACACCACCACTGCTACACACACACCACCACTACCACACACACACCACCACTGCCACACACACCACCACTGCTACACACACACCACCACTGCCACACACCACCACTGCCACACACACCACCACTGCTACACACACACCACTACTGCCACACACACACCACCACTGCCACACACACCACCACTGCTACACACACACCACCACTGCCACACACACCACCACTGCCACACACACCACCACTGCCACACACACCACCACTGCCACACACACACCACCACTGCCACACACACCACCACTGCTACACACACACCACCACTGCCACACACACCACCACTGCCACACACACCACCACTGCCACACACACCACCACTGCCACACACACCACCACTGCCACACACACCCCACCACTGCCACACACACCACCACTGCCACACACACCACCACTGCCACACACACCACCACTGCCACACACACACCACCACTGCCACACACACCACCACTGCCA
>NW_027189150.1:1419256-1424256 GCF_040958095.1 Procambarus clarkii | reverse complement strand
AGAAGGACAGGAGTTTCACACTCTCACAGGAGGGCCTCTTCACCACGTCGGCACCTCTCCTTCACTGTCCTGTCAACCGTACACACTGTCCTCTCTGACAGTCCTGGACACAAGCTGCCTTGCAGCCTATTCTACTATTAAAGTAATAAAGTCTTGCTGCCACATACACAAGTAAATATTGTGGCCTAACTAGCCTACTCATGCAAGGGGTAATGGGAGGGAAAAATGATCTACCTTACACTCCTGGCTCACGACGCCTGTCCCTCGATGGTGTGAGGTTCCCACGCTTCCTTGGGTCGATCCTCGACGATCCAGGGCGTTCCACAGGTCCTCAGGTGTCGTGAAGCCTTCGCGTCGTCGCCGTTCCAATCCCTGAGATTCAGCTGCCCCAATCCTGGTTCATCGATGGGCGCTGAGCTAATCACTATTTTTCCCCACACTCGCCTCTCCCACAGGGCGTCGCTCCTTGTCCTAGGCACGGTGTCGTCCTTCCAAGATTCTCAGTGGATGTGACCCCAGTCACAGCTAGCTTGCTCGCCCACCTTCCAGACCTCAACGTCCAGCCAGCGGCGCCGCCCAGCGTCGTCGCCGACTATTTTCCAAGTTTGGGCCCTTCTCTGCTCACTGAACTTGGTTCCTCTTTTGCTTCCCAGAAGCGCAGGGTCTCCAATAACTGTGGTAGGCTGCGCAGGCCAGCTCAATCCACTGAACAAGGCTTGCAGAGCCTCCAATCTTTGAGAGCAGACCGAGGCGCGTCCTGTCGCTTCCACGGTCAGTACAACTCTGACGTTGGCGCCGCCCGGGGCACTCGGTGACGTCATGGCGGGCCCTGATTTGTCGCCCGCGACCTACGTCGGCCAATCCGCGATCGGCTTGTCTCCCTTCCAAAAGGTCATATCTGCCGTAGGGGATACTGTTTCATTTTATAACAGGGCGCCAATTTTCCTTTATTTACAACTTATAATATAACCTCCTTCCATTAAATGGCAGCCGGTCTGGTCGCCACATATATCATTAGACTCCCTGAACCTCAGAGAATCAGTAGGGAGAGCTGATATGACTCTTTAAGCCGGCAAACGAAAGAAATAGGAGAGGGCACCGTAACATACCCCTCCCCTTAAAATAAGAGTCATATCGGAAGAGCAGCACTCAAGAGGGCAACCTATACTCTTGCTCCCTCCGTTCCTGAAGTGTCACTCCTCCAGTTGGTGATGTGGCTTGTTCCACCTCGCCAGTCACTTGCCTCATTGTATCTCCACCTCGCATAGTAGCGGGTGTGATGGGTGTTCCCTGAACACCTACAAGAAATCCCCTCTCCGTGGCCACGGGTGTACTCCCACGGCTCGTTACCACTGTAAGATTCAGTGCATGCAGCGCCTCCACCGCGTCGTGCACTCCGAGATAGTCTTGCATTTACACTGCGTCCTACAGGTACTCCATGTTTCCTCCCCTGATCTCCTCTTCGCCAATCTTCTCTCTTCTCGGTTCCTCTTCTCCCGTAGGTGCGTTGTCTCCTCACAGTGGCACTTGTAACCTGTACTCCATCCAGCAGCTCCCTCTCTTCCACACTAGGCTTTTGCGATGGCCCAATGCCCCTCTGGTTAGGCTGGCGCCTACCCTGGGTGTACCTATTCCCTGCTTTCTTCGTATTGCCTCTCTTATACCACTCGCTCCTTCATTCCCGACGAACATCTTCACTCCTCCATGAGATTTTCTTCCCTGCAGACGTCTTCTTCGGTTCGTGGTTGGGCTCTTCCACCTCCCTGTGGCTCACCTCACTACGGTGGTTCGTCTTGCACCTACCACTATTCATCTGGCCGGCATAGGGTGCCTTGCGTCGTGGCTCCTCCACTCCGCCCCTCACTGCCGTTCGCTCATCCACCGAGCTTACTTTATTCACGTTTCTGTATGGAGGGAGTGCGGTCTGCAGCCTCTTCACCGCCCCAGGCGTTTGTACAGCTGCTCCTCGCCACTCCTCCACACGCATCATCAGGCTTAGTCGGAGGTCCCCGTCGGGGTTTTCCACAACCTCCGACGACCTCTCTGCACTCTCGCCCTCGTTGTCGTCGTCTCTGGCGACGTTTTCCCTGGCGAAGTCGGCTTCCTCACCACCATCTGGAACGACCGATACCTCACCTGGCAGGGTTGTACCGCTGTTTGCAACATAGGCACTCCTGGCCCAATCGGGTTGTATCCTACCTCCTCCGAGGTCATTACCCAGCACCATCTGTACATGCTCTAGGGGTAACTTAGGGGCTACAGCTACTATAGCTTCCTCGACTCCGCAGTCGGCAATCAGCTGTACTTCGTGAAGTGGCAACCTGTATTCCTCCCCCACACTGCGTATCCTCACCACTCCCACAGGTGAATCATTAAATTCCTTGGGGAGAATACTCCTGGTCACCATACTTATGTCAGCACCCGTATCTCGAAGCACGGAAACCTCCACTGGGTCTGACTTTCCAAACTTCACGTTGGCCCCGAAAACGAAGGGATGTTCACCCAACTTCATTTCCCAACCATTCACGTTGGGTCCACTATAATATGGGGTGTAAACAAACACTCTCCTCTTCCAACATTAATCCTACATTCCTTTGGTGCTCCTCACACTCGCGGGCATAATGTCCTCTCACGCCACAGTTGTAGCATCGGCTGCCTCCCCTGGGCGGCCACTCGCTAGTCACTCTGGCGGTACCACTTGCAGACGTCCCCTGTGTCCTCCTTGGACTCCTTGTCGTCGTATCCGGGACTGCAGCACTTGCTCCCGAGTTAGGTCCACTGCTCACAGCTTGGGGCTTCCTCCCCGCGTCTCTTGAGCTCTTGAACCACGTTACTTCATCGGGCACACTACTCTTGGGAGAGTCCCCACCCGTCCTCGCTCCTCCTGAACTCCTAAGGTTCCCTCCCGACCTGGGGTAAGGCGAGTGTCTGGGCGGCCCCTCCTTCCTGATATGTAGTGCCTCCTCCAGCATGTCGGCTCGATCCGCTACAGCCTTCAGGTCCTTAATACCTGCTTCTCTCACCCTTACTCGCAGCTCAGGATGGAGCACCGACATGAACTTCTCCATCACTATCAGTCGTTTAACATCATCCACCGACTCCGCTTCCTCCGCCTTCAACCATCGTAGGAATTTCCGTTCCATATCCCTGGCGGTCTCGGCGTAAGTCTTTCCCGACGCTCTTGTACACTCTCTGAACCGCTTCCGGTACATCTCCGGAGTCAGCCGGAATGAGTGGAGAACCGCATTCTTAATCGCGTCATAACTAGTACACTCCTCTAGGTCCAGCATGTTATAGGCTTCCCGGGCCTCACCAGTCAACCTGCCCTGGACCAGAGCAGCCCAATCATCTTCCGGCCACTCCTTCAGAGTCGCTATCCATTCAAAGTGTTCGAAGAACGCCTCAGCTTCTTGTGGTTCGAACGTAGGTAAGTCACGTTCCCTTACCTCGAGGTCATCCCGCCGTGCAGGTAGTGAGGGCAGACCACGTTCAACGCGACGCAATTCGACTTCTTTCTTTGCCCTTATCTCCTCCAGTCGCAGTTGTCTCTCTCCTTCTTCCCGCTGCAGCCGAGCTTCTCGCTCCTCTCGCTGCAGCTCAGCCGCACGTTCCTCTCGCTGCAGCTCAGCCGCACGTTCCTCTCGCTGCAGCTCAGCCGCACGTTCCTCTCGCTGCAGCTTAGCCGCACGTTCCTCTCGCTGCAGCTCAGCCGCACGTTCCTCTCGCTGCAGCTCAGCCGCACGTTCCTCTCGCTGCAGCTCAGCCGCACGTTCCTCTCGCTGCATTTGCGCTTCTCTCTCCTCTCGTCGCAGCTGGGCTTCCAGTTGCATCTTCATTATTTCCAGTTGCAGGCTCCTCTTACTACAGCTGGACCTTCCACTGCTCCCATGTTCACTGTGAATTCTCTCCACACTGGTTGGCGCTTGGGGTGGCCCTAGTCGGGACGGTTCACCTTGCGACGGCTCTCCTCGGGACAGCTCCTCTCCCGTCGCTTCCTCTCGAGCTGTGAGTTGTGCCATGATCTCTATCCTTCGCTCCGCTACCTTAGTCGTCCTCAACCTGATCCCAAAGTGGTTTGCCACTTGTTGGAGCTGGGCCTTGGTACACTCTTCCAAAATTCTCTCGTCCCTTGTGTCAATAAATTTCTTTACTTTGTCCTCCTCCATCTCTATATCATTGAGCATACACGACAGCACAGACAAGTTAGTAGGCAGTAATTTCACAGTTTCAGCCCCTTAGCTGGTTGAGTAACAGTACCACCGAATTCACTGGCCACACTGTATTAGTACCCTGGCAACACTTGTCTTGCAATTTGGTCCACACTGTAGCTTGATCCACGCTTCCTGGCGAAGTTCCCAGTTCTTGGCTACTGGGGTTCGAATCCTGGCAAGGTCGCCAGTTCTCTTGTCACGTGGGGGTGGGCGGTCCGGGGCTCTGCTAACACTCGGCTGCTAGGGGCTCAAAGGGCCCAAATACTCAGCCCCTCCGACTCCCTGGATTCACCGGAGTCTCCTTGGTCACACAAGATAGGACCAACAATGCCCACCTCCGCAGGTCTTTGCTTCCACCACAAAGGGGTGCCACTGATTCACCCTGGAAGCCCTTCAGTCAACCACGGGGAAACTGCTGTTAACAGTTCCGGCCTAGACCCGTGGGGGAGTGAAGGAAGACTCAGGCTTACCTATAACCATAACCTTCCTGAGTCTTGCCTGCCAGACAAAAAAGGTTGCAGGAACTCCTTTCCCGCCTGTCTTCTCTATCTTCCTCTTAGCAAGGTCGCCAGCTGGGTTATTATATCTGCACCCCAGCAATGCAGTTCAGTGGGTGTATCATATATCGTTTGTAGCCAGAAATGTATGCTCATAGAGAAATATCACAAATGGAGGCACACTCAAACACAGTAATAAAATGTGTGGATTTACTGACGCAAATTACATGAACACACACACACAATCACAAGTAATACATGAATATGGAATATGGATAATGAGTCTGGAGAT